>NC_142939.1:32222390-32402390 GCF_046866305.1 Octopus bimaculoides
ATTTTCCTTATTCGTGTCTGCCTCTGTCTGTCTCTTTTACCCATGTGAGATTGTCCCCTAAAACACCACATCCGAACATGGGATATCGGGAAACACCTTTCAATACCCTTGCAAAGACCCGCACGAGAAATCACAACAAAGCACTTTACAACAACAGGGAGCAACTACATAACAGCTGCTGTCCCAATCACCGCAATCAATTTTTAGACCGAATACGCAAACCCAATACGAGATAGCACCAGACAGACAGGAGGAATCAAAAGTGATAATGATCATCAATATAACTCACAAAGAAACTAACAGCAAAACCAAATCAACATACTCTCCAAAGGGCTCAATTTTCATCCACCACCCAACGCCCCAACTACAACAAAATAAAAGAAGACGTCATAGAATACCGAAGAAAATTACGACTAAGGAACTATACGATTAAATACAACGATGACGAATCGTTAGTACGAAGTAGAAGTAACTGCACTCCTTCAAAATGTAAGAACAAAATGCTTTATTATTTCTGTGAATACGCCACGAATTACCCATAACAACATATACACAAACAAAAACACAAGCGAAACTTCAGCAAAATAGAATGGGCTGCGTTGAGCAAATTAAAAGATAAGACAATAACAATCAAAGAGGCTGATAAAGGGAGTGCACTTGTCTTAATGGACACGGTATACTGCATAACTTTAGTACTATCCATATTTGAAGACATCATATTATGAAAAATTCCAACATTACAGTCAGCATAAAAATAATGTGAAACAAGGCGGTGAGCTGGCAAAAACGTTAGCACGCCGGGCGAAATGCTTAGCGGTATTTCGTCTGCCGCTACGTTCTGAGTTCAAATTCCGCCGAGGTCGACTTTACCTTTCATCCTTTCGGAGACGATTAAATAAGTACCAGTTACACACTGGGGTCGATATAATCGACTTAATTCGTTTGTTTCTCTTTGTTTGTCCCCTCTGTGTGCAGCACCTTGTGGGCAGTAAATAAATAAGAAAATAATGTGAAACCTAATATCTATGTTAAACCTATACAGAGAAGGGCTCACCGACAAAGAATACGATTATATGACCGATTTCAAGAGTAAATTCTGTTAATGCTACGGTATTCCTAAGATACACAAAAGTGGGAAAATAAGTAACGCATGCAGGAGAACCACAGACATAATAATCAAGGTCTCTACACCTAATGACCTCAAATTAAGACCTATAATAGCAGGTCCCACATGCAAATCCCACCGCCTCAGTAACTTTTTAGATACCCTCCTAAAAGCATTCCTCACACATGTCAAAAGTTACGTAAGAGACGACCTGAATATGCTCAACAACCTTCCTGAAACAATAAACAAAAACACCTTACTAGTATACTTCGATGTAGTCAACCTGTATTCCAAAATATCCCCTTACATCCCAGGAATAGAGGCGATTTAATTCTGGCTAGAGAATTACTTCAATGTACTCCCACATCTCATAAAGAAAGAATTCGTAATAGAAGGGCTAAAATTTATTTTGGAGAAAAACTACTTTGTCTTCAAAGACAACTTCTATTGACAAAAATCAGGGACTGTGATGGGTACGAGATTGATCCCCTCCTTTACTAACCTAGTCATGGGATATCTAGAAATAAATCTTTGTCGTAAAGTAGTAGAAGAATACGGCAACTCACTCTCTCTCTACATAGAAAATAACTGGAAGAGGTATCTGGATGACAGTTTCATTCTTTGGCATGAATGCATAGAGAGACTTAAAGAATTTCAAGCACTTATAAACGGGACTTGACGTACACATTCAATTTACGATGGAATATAGCCATCCTCGACATCCTCATTAAGAAACCTAACAACAAAATAGAAACAGATATATACTATAAGCCTATGGACTCCAAGCAATATATACCGCTCAACGCATGCTACCCCAGACACGCTAGAATGAATATGCCTTTCAACCTAGCGAAAATACAAGCACCACGGACACACGACTACAGGAACTAAAGGATACACTCATCACCAGGAACTGCCCATCATCACTAATTGATATAGGCTTTTAACGTACCCTACAACTCAAAATCCGCGAACTCAGACATCCCAAATTAAAGAAGGATTTACAACTAAAAGCTCTACCATAGATCTCCACTCACAACCCTCTTAACCATGAAGCCTTCGGCACCATCCTCCTGAAAATTCCCCTACTAAAAAGAGACCACAGAATGGATTTACTCCTCCAAATGCACACCATTATAAAGAGCAAAGGCAACCCAAATATATGAAAAGTCTCCTAACACAAGCCCGAATACGGTCAACAACAACACTGAAGCCGTCAGTGAAAAAAATTCGGAAGACCTAACTGTGGTATATGCGTCAACCTAGTTAAGGGATCGGACTTATCTTTCAAACAAGGTCAATGTTTTACAGTGAAAAAAAAACCTTACATGTGCTTCGGAAAAACTAATATATGTATTAACTTGCTCTGAATGTCGAGAGCAATACGTAGGCCAGACCAAAACTAGTCTACGTCAAATGATGGCTGGCACTACATAGATGCCAGATCAAAATTCGGGAAACCAAAAGACTAGCATTCAGCGAACACATCGACATTTGCGCCAACAACAAACAACCAAGCATCAACATTTTTCCACTCTATAAATTCAGGGACGAAGCAAACTGTACTCCGCACATCAGTAACGAGTCATATTTTATCACAAAATATAAAACCTCTTTTGATTGCGTCCACCACGAATGTCACTATTATAAGGGCCTTAGTATACTACCCATGCAAATATTAAAAACGATATATTCAGAACAGTCACTACCCATGAATTTATTCAGAACAATTTCAATCAATACCATTACAACAACAGGTCACTTTTAGTTTGCTTGACCATTTAAGAAGATTCCACCAACATCATACTACTGTCATACCACTCCCGAATTTTTTTATTATACTTTCTCTTTTTTCCTACTCCGATCTTCTTCTTCTTCTTCTTCTTCTTCTTCTTCTTCTTCTTCTTCTTCTTCTTCTTCTTCTTCTTCTTCTTCTTCTTCTTCTTCTTCTTCTTCTTCTTCTTCTTCTTCTTCTTCTTCTTCTTCTTCTTCTTCTTCTTCTTCTTC
Source organism: Octopus bimaculoides (assembly GCF_046866305.1). Lineage (NCBI taxonomy): Eukaryota > Metazoa > Mollusca > Cephalopoda > Octopoda > Octopodidae > Octopus > Octopus bimaculoides. The sequence goes on from NC_142939.1 coordinate 32,225,503, forward strand.
TTCTTCTTTTTCTTCTTCTCCGTCGTCATTGTCGTCCTCGTCGCTTACTTTCTTAGCCTCTACTGCTACCTAAACAATCAAAACCAAGAACTCGTATTAGGACTACCAATACTTGCTACTTGCTACCAAGATCTCATATAAGTAAAAGAGAGAGAGCGAGTATGGAAGAGTCTACATACAACAAAAAAAACTATGTACATTCATGAGTAAATGAGTAAATGTCCCTTGCATTTGAAGACTATGGAAATATTAAAGAAAAAAACATGTCATGTAATTTTTCCACAATTTCATTGTTTTTCCTCCTTTACTCTTAGCTGAAAAAGTCGCAAAGACTGAAACCGCTACGAAACTGTTCTTCGCGATAAAATAATTTTATCATTTTCTACTTTGTCTTATTGTGCTTTTCAACCTTCTTCACACACACACACACACACACACACACACACACACACACAAACACACACACACACACACATATATATATAAAGAGAGAGTGAGAGCGAGGCCAATAGCCTGCTGTAGAACTCAATATAGTATGCTCAAGAACGAAGTGTTAGACGAGTATCGAGTCGTAATAAGGAAATGAGCTGAGAAAAAAAGAGAATGGTATTTTGGGATCTTTATTACCTTACAGATGTTTGTGCTATAACAAGCCCTGGACACGTAATTGAGTTGGTATTGCTCCATAGGAGCCTCGAATGTGAAATACAATTTATTTGGGAAAGAACATAACCAATTTTTAGCCGTTGTGATCCCACTTACTTGTATATATATATATATATATATATATATATATATATATATATATATATATATCATAAATATACAGGGATTAGCAATTGCGTTGCTTCTCCAACACACTGAAAATTCAGAAATAGCAGTCAAAGAACTACTGCTATTTCTGAATTTTCAGTATGTTGGAGAAGCAACTCAATTGCTAATCCCTGTATATTTATGATGATAAATAGTTCTACCGATAAAGGTTTTTTTCATACTGAACTACTTGGCAAAATTGTTAATTATTAATTCTATTATTAATTGACGATTCTCTGCCCTTATTCTTGTATATATATATATATATATATATATATATATATATATATATATATATATATATATATATATAACAAACAAGTTTAAAATAATGGTCATTACATATAATTCCTTTATTTGAGCAACTCTGGCTTACAGCTATTTCCAGTAGTCATTATAGGTACATTACGAATAGGTTTACTCAATTGGTCTATTTATCAATTGATGTAAATTGAAAGACCAAAGAAAATTAATGCTACTTTCCTTTTGAGCCATTTTAGAGCACTTCAGGAATAGTTACATGTACTATAAATGCGGCCAGCAGGTAGAAGCGTTAGTACGCCGGCTAAAATGCTTAGCGGTACTCCGTCTGTCTTTACATTCTGAATTCAATTCCCGCCGAAGTCGACTTTGCTTTCATCCTCTCGGGGTCGATAAATTAACTACCAGTTGTGTATTGGGATCAATCTAATTGACTGCCCCCCTCCCAGAACATTTCGGGCTTTGTACCTAGGATAGTAAAGAATACAATACCTACATGAAAAAGTAGAGTTAAAGGAATTTGTTTGGTACGTACTTACAGTGCACGACCACACTGAAATTGACTTCAGGTAACGAAAAATGAAGTCATGAAGAATTTGGCATCAATTCATGATTACTGCTTGGAATCTTTCGCAGTTCGCAATGAAAAGTTGTCGCGTTCGAAATATCATAACGGATGCGTAAATAAGCATTCATAAAATGAAACGACACATTTGTAGGTAAACAAAGGTATCAACAAATAGAAGAGAGGGAAGGAAACATCGCCTTTGAAGTAATTCCGAATAGGTTCAGTTAAGCTTGCCAAAGTTTAATGCATTTTAAATATGGACATTAAGATTGTTTGGTATTGGATATTCATCGCGTACAGTGTTTCTAGTCAATTCAATCACCGTCGCAAGTGGACAGTCGAAATAAATAGACGAAATCTTTTCAGTTCTATAATGTACTCTAACCAAAAAATAATACACAATTACAACATATAAATAAATGATAAATTTCAAACATCTGAAAACCACTAAAAATATTCTCTGATGCCAATATACGACCATATAGATTTTAAAAAGCATGGAAGAGTCTACAGAGAAAAAAGGAAAATTCTGTACATACCAAGAATTGGAGGAAAACCCGTGTAAGGCATCCTATTTCCAGGTTCGTTCATTTACACGAGAGCTCTGGGACATAAGTAAGGTGTGTGTAAAGTTTGGTGAAGATCGGTTGAGAATTGTGGAAATGTAAGCGTTAGCAAATATACACACATACTGTGATTTACATATATACATATATACATATATACATATATATATATATACATGTGTATGTGTGTGTGTATTTATTGGACATTTTACTATTTTATTCCACTCACTAGCATTCAGCAATATTAAGCTATATTATATTTTAGAGTGGTATAACGACGAGGCCATGGTTTTTTTTTTATTTTGGGGAGGTTTGGGTTAGGCAGGGTTTCAATCCAACATTTTAAACCACCATCGAAACGTTAATATTTTTTGTGATTTATGAATGAAATAATTTACTACATATATTTTTTCGAAGGTTAATCAGACTATAGTATATATAATTCGTAGTCTTTATGGGTCTTTTCATTCAATCTTAGATCCCCAGCATGTCATTGTAAATTATTATTTCTATGATCTATTTCATTGTAGATTTCACATTATGTTCTGTTTAATATTCTGTCTGATGTGTATGTCAAAAATATACGGAAAGTATTATTGTTGGAAAATTGTAGAATTTTTTCTCTATTGTTCCTACTCATTTAAGCATTTCTTGCTTTCCACATCACAAAAAAATTCTAGCAAGGAACCAGTTATAAAGTAACATTATTATGGAATTCTAAATAAAAGTTTACACGCCTGATAACAAACTAGTCTCTGCATGATGCATTAAATATGCTTATACTGTACATTAATATAAATTTCGATGTAGATTTCGAGTCTTCAAATGACTAGTATCTGAAGTGTGCTATAATTGTTTTAAAAATGATATGCGTAATCATTCATGAAGGCATTTATCACTTACAAAGAGAACTAGCAAAGTACTTTTATTTGTAAGTGAAGGTTCAGTACAATATGTAATTGAATAATTAATAAATATGATGCTGCCATATCAATGAAGACATATCATTCGGATTTAATTTACTAAAGTATTCATTTGTCTCACTGTGAATCGCTGTCTCTGTCCGTCAGTCTCTTTATCGCCTTACCTCATCTCGCCCTGTCTATCTGTCTGTTTCACTTTCTCTCTCTTCCTCTGCTCACGAATTCCCCCGATAGTTTTCTTATGATATTGCATGCCATTATGACAAAAAACCCTATCGGTTATGTATTCTGATCGATACAATAAAATACATATTCACAAAATATATCGCTGCGCTTAATCGATAAGCTAGAACATGATTAATCATTGTCAGTTTGGAATGTGGGGTTAACGCATCGGCTCTCTAGATTGGCAAAGAGATATTGGTGAAAAATATCAAAACAATTCGCTAAAGAAAATCATTGATTGAAAGGGGGCAAATGTTATTAGTGTAATTTCTGAAGTGATATGCAGATATATCTACCAATAGCCTGTTTTCTTTTTTCTATCTGAATTTTTTGAATATATAGATTTTAGTAGACAACATGAAAACTATATTTCAAGTGAAATTAGCATTCATTAATATGAAAACAACATCTTTGTACCTAAATGTCAACATTTTCCTATCTTTGCGTGTATAGATGTGTGATTGTCACCACCTAATGAAGAGAAAGTATTTTCAATTATGTATTATGGAACTAGAAAAGAAACAGTAAATAAAATCCCAAAATATTAAAGACGAAAAGAGTGAAAGAGAAAGAAAGAAAGGGAGAGAGATAAAAACAGAGGGCATGATGTTCATTGGGGGTTATCTAAAATTGTATTAACATCACACTTATAGCTGTACGTATATATCTTAGTAAGATATTAAACTGACTATAGGGGATATACAAATATTTTAACCACTCGTAAATTGAATATGCTACATAAATGTGACAGATGCAAACATCTCTCATGCTTACTCTACAATCCTAACGTGGATGTTACCTGAGAGATCAAATGGACGGTGTAGTGTTTTTTTCTATCCTAAATTAATTATCAAATATATTGTATACTGTTAAAATCGACTAATATCGAAATACCAAAGAGGCTGAAATTCAAATTTAGTATGTTACGGAGATGTACTTGCATAGCAAGTGACCTGATCTGAGATCGTGTGCTGGAACGAAAACAATTGCAGCGTGGGAGGTGTTTATAAGCCATTTAAGAAACACACAAAAACCGTTAGATTCACTTCAACACTGCTAGCACACAATTTTGTCAGTGAATAGGTCGCGGTCTCAAAGCGACGAAAATATTTTGACCCAAATTAAATTTAAATGTTGAAATGAATCTAACGGTTTTTGTGTGTTTCTTAAATGGCTTATAAACACCTTCCATGTTGCAAAATTTAGCATGGAACATAAGCAAATATAATACCTATGTAATTTACATGACTGAACCTACAGTCACATAAAAAAATAATACTCAAATCAGGGTAACTAATTTAATTATAAGCGTATTTCGACAACCATTCCATTCCTCTTTTAATATTTATTGGAAGGTTGTTTAGTAAAAATTATACTGGCATTCATGTTTCCAACTGTTCCTCTGTTGACCTAATCAGGGAGAACGGTGCACTAAATATGAAAGCCAAGACCATAACGATTTCCTCAAGTGTTTTAATCCGCGCAGTACATTCACGGTATAGTCACTTATTAGTAATATATTTTGTCATTCAAGATACTTGAACAATCACATACAGGTTACATACCTGGTTTAGGACATTTTTCGTCATTGTTAATGACATTATTGTAATTGTTAGGTTAAGTTGATAATACTGCGTATTCACTTCTTTTAACTGCGATATTATTTATGTCAACTTACTGTGAAAAAGAACGGGTATGCTATTTCGTCAAGGTAATGATAAGTTTGAAGAGCATGGGACAATATACATGATTTATTCTTTCCATAATATCAGAAATTATCTACATAGGAATATGTGATAGATGAATATTTTACCAGCAGGGATCATTTCTCTTCCATAACAAAGATATTCATGGTGTGATTTTAAATAACAAACTAGTCCATCATATAAGATAAGTATTAGAATATTAATAATAAGTGTCAGATTGATTTCAGTTTTACAAGTTTGCAATTTGTGAATGACGTGAGGAGACAAGAACAAATATAAATAATAACAATAACTTTACAATAATTCTTTATGTGTGGATAACTCAGACTGTTAATCTACTGTTGGAAATCAATTAATTTGTGAATCTATATGCAGATAACTGACGATATAATATATGAGATATATATAACTAAAATTGGAAAGTGAGTAAATAATAGTTTAAAAAATATAATAGAAGCGAAACATTTTAAAGTCTTATCATTCTCGATCAGCTTTTAACAAACCATTCTTATCTATGCAGATCACTGAAAATAATGTTTCCTTCATTCTACCCCCATTCTCTCTTTTTATTTGTATCTCTGTATTCCGCTTTCTCCATTAATTTCTTTGCGTATCTCGCTTTAAACAAAACGAGTAAATTACTTTTGATCGTTACTTATATTGTTCCAGTATTTACGAAATCTAAAACTTAATGGCTTTCACATTTTTGAAGTAGATATACTAGCATGATAACATCATGGAGTATTTAAAAGGTTGTTTATAAAGTAACCTCTAATATCACACATAGACTTACATTGCTCTAAATCTTGTTTAGTAAAATATATGTGCGGAAGAAAAGCGGTCAGCTAATTGCTAAAAATTTAATGTTATTATCCAGACCCAAGTCTAGTAAGTTTTAAGAGGTATGTGATGATTTAAATGCCTAAACGAAACAACCAGACTTCCACACAGAGCCTGTGTAGAATTAGTTAATCCAAATGTTTTTCTTGTCCGCATCTAGCTAATACGCATCTATTACCAATAATTGCTGTGAGCACTCTTTATCCACATTACGTTATCCTGTTTACGCAATGTGCATTGGCATTCATTTGTACGAAAGATTAGTTTTATTATTACGTGTGTTGATATATTCGTGGTCTTATTAGAAAATATCAGTCAAAATTCCCTATCAATAATGTCCATGCTAATGCCAGTTGCAACTAAAACTTTTGCTCTCTACTTACCAACGACGTCGCAATATCTGAAGAAGAGTGACAATTGATAGTACTCAATCTTCTTATTTGTCGACGTTAGCAACAAAAACTGACTGTCTGTGTGAAAGTGCGTAAGGCGCATAAAGACTGTACTTTCGTTTCCGATTAGACTGTTGTGTTAATCTCGTCCGAGGAGGTAAAAATTACACTTTTTCATAGACCGCACTAGAGTCATTAATCTAGTCTTGATATACATGTTTCTTGCAATCTTTATTATACTAATGCAATCTAAAATATTTGGATGTATGTTTTGTGTAAACTCAAAGAGAAGATTTCTAAATTCATAACTGTCATATATTTTGTAGTCTTATGTTCTAAGTGCACAAGCACCAATTTTGAGATTGAGAAATTAAATTACCATATTTTTTGTTGTATAAGTAACACGTTATATGAAGAAACATGTGTTATCTAGGGAGTTGTCATTGTTTTATATTCTATTTATTTTAGTTATTAGACTGCAGCCATGCTGAGGCACGATTCTGAAGATATTTTAGGCGAATGCTTCGACCCCACAATATTCCTTTAAGAGTCGTGCATATTCCATCTGTCATTTTGGCTGCACCACTAAGTTACGGGGGCGTAAATACACCAATGATGGTTGTCAAGCAGTGGTAGGGAAGAAACGCAAACACTAAGAAACGTGCGCACTCACATGCACTCACACACAGAGTCACACACGAATGCACACACACACACACATATACATACACACACACACACACACACACACACACACATACACACATATATATATATATATATATATATATATATATGTATATATATATATATATATATATATATATATATATATATATATATATATATATATATATATATATATATATATATATATATATACACACATGTATGCATATATATATATATATATACACACATGTATGCACATATATAACAGGCTTCTTTCAGTTTCTGTTTACCAAATCTACTCACAATTCTACGGTACCCCGAGGCTATAGTAGAGGAAACTTGCACAAAGCGATAGACCGTGTGACTGAAACCGAAAACATTTGTTTGAGATGCAAGTTTCCTTCGACACAATCATGCTTTTTTGTTAAATATTGTCAACAAAATGGTTCTGTTGACATAGCAGATCACCTTGCTATATCATTATATGCATAGGGCATTCAGGCATTATTGTTAATAAAAAAGTGTAAATATTATTTTTTTTTTACAAGTTATTCTTGTAATTGTTTAACCAAATGGATCAAAACTACTATGATATATAATGCAGTTTTAACCATCCTTCTTTCATATACGTGGTTCATAGCATTATCGAATAGGATTTTTATATTCTTCTATTTAAAACCATAGACTGTGAAAAAAGAAACTTTTTTGTTACATCTAATAGAAAAAATGAAAACATTCGAGTTTCTTAATTGGCGCAAAAGTGGCAATGCCAAGTCTGTGGTGTTTGACGGTGGAAATATTTACAGTAATGCTAGTGACACGTTATAATATATATAAGTTAATATGTGGCTGTTGTAGGTGGTTTGTGTGATTAAAATTAACTGCAGCCAGTAATCTTATACTTCACAATGAGAATTACGTAACTGATCTATTCTTCCTATCCTATACCATATATATATATATACATATATATATATATATATATATATATATATATATATATATATATATATATATATATATATATATATATATATATATATATATATATATATATATATATATATATATATATATATACACTTTATCAAAAAGCGGCAAACAAATCACAAAAACTGTTACTCAGAGTCTCACGTCCCCGTTTGTCGGACAGTTTTGTTTAGAACAAAATATTCAAAACAAAACTGTCCGACGCACGAGAACGTGAAGCTCCGAGTAACAGCTTTTGTAAAATTTTTGCTGCATTTTAATAAAGCATATTACTTTACCTCTGATATTCGAGTACTATATTTTCCTCCTTGTTTCGCATTTAAGTGCTTAATCTGGTATACACACACACACATATATATATATATATAAATATATAATATATGTATATATATATATATATGTATATGCATGTGTACGCATGTATATGCATGTATATGTATATGTATGTATATATGTATCATGCGTGTTGAGTGTATGTGTGTTTGTAAATACACACTACATATATCTAAATGTGAAAGTGTGTACGTACGTTCAATAGAAATGAAGCTGAAAAACAAAGTTCAGAAAAAACAAAGTAGTCATGGTCTTACGTAGAGCTAAGATTGCATATATCCTATAAGACATGTTTAGATAAATTATGGTTATGCTGGAAACAATCTGATGTATTAGATATTTAAGAAAGAAATAAAATATGGTGTTTTGTCAAAAAGTATCAAGGTTGCATTTTGACAAATGTAATAGGATAATGAGATATATAAATGGTAGAAGGAAATTTGAGAGCTGATTTGGCATGCGCTCAGATAACCTGCATTTATATTTCAAGATTTATGTAAGCATTAGATTCACTACTTTACTAATAGATCTCAGATTGGCGTGGAAGAAAGTGTCTGGTTTAGGTGGGATGGATGCGGATATGCCTGCGTTTAATCGCGGTTTTGACAAATTTATAGATTCTTAACTCTGCAATAACTCATGAACGATATCGAAATATAAACGAACAACAATGTCAAAGAGGAAAATAAATCAAATCAAATCAATAACAAATCCTCAACAGGCATCAAGTGATTATGATGATAACCATCATCATCATCATCATCATAGTACACACAATAATAATAATAATAATAATAATAATAATAATAATAATAATAATAATAAATGTCCTGATGCAGTACCAGGCAGTGGCTCTCATGGTTTCTGATCTTAATTGATTGGAAGTATTATCATGTACGTTGTTTCGTCTTGGTATAAAAGATGGGCTACAGCAAATATTCTGCTTAATACCACAGATTTGCTTGTCAGTTGTTTGACCTTAACCAGTTGAGCATGTCCCTTGGTGGCTGACGATATGTGCATCTCTGATCACGGGCAGAAGTAGTGGGGGAGCATGATAGCCATGTGTTGAGAGGAGTTCTTTGGGGTTTGAATAATTTACCTTTGGAAACATGGGTGTTTTGCTCACCATCCTTAAACAAACCTTATTCAGAGATATTTTGAGCGGGATGGGCTACTCGACCTGAAGAAAATTCTAACTGGGCCCCACCTGCGAGGTCATGAGCTGTTTATGTTGATACGAGATCATCATGTCGCGCACATATGGTTTTGATGCATGTGCCTGGTGTACCCTTATCAGACGGGTAGTCATGATGAGTATACTGGGCTTTATATATATTACCCCAGTGTCACTTTGAAGGTATGCACTGCTCTCTCACTCAATAATAATAATAATAATATGGAACTTCACCATTCAAACTGACAGAAAGATAGACGCAAATAGGCCAGACATCATACTGAAAGACTTCAGACAAAAATCATGCCTCCTCATTGATATGACTGTCCCAATTGATATAAACGTATCTGTCAAGACCTACCAGAAACTGAGCAAATATAAAGATCTTGAAATAGAAATTAGCAAAATGTGGAATCTGAAGACGAAAACAATACCTATTGTCATAGGTGCCCTGGGAATGACAGCGAAACGGGCTGATTACTACCTAGCTCAGATACCAGGAAACCCCAAAATGGCTGAAGTTCAAAAGATAGTGCTCATGGGAACTGCCCATATCCTACGTAAAATACTGTCTATGTGATCTCAAATTTTAAAGCAAACACATAATTTTCTTATGGTTTTTTAAACATTCACTTGAACAAAACTGTACAAATCCAAATATATGGTACCCTAGGCATAACACCTACATGAACTTCTAACTTGTTGTCTCTTGAGGTCTCTGGGTGAGACTTGGATCCAACTTGTACAAATGCAAAACAAAAGTCAAACATAAAATAATAATAATAATAATAATAATAATAATAATAATAATAATAATAATAATAATAACAAGAAGAAGAAGAAGAAGAAGAAGAAGAAGAAGAAGAAGAAGAAGAAGAAGAACAAGAAGAAGAACAAGAACAAGAAGAGCTTAATGATACCAGCTGAATATGAAGCATTAAAACCAAAACATGCTCACTCAAAATGAATGGGGGTAACATCATCAATACAGTAAAAAAATATCGGCTTCCTTCTTAAACTAGAGTAATAATGAACTAAGTAACATAGATTATTAAACCAGAATGACAACATCCCTGTACACCCCAGAGACAGTTTTGATAGGTTACGCCTATCATGAAAGGAGGGAAAATAGGACTACCATTAACTAAAAACATTCTGGAGATGGCAGACCGGAATTCGAAGATTGAGAAATGATAGCAGGCTGATTTTAGCAGCCATAGAAAAAAAGATGTAAACAGTTGCGAGAAAGAAACGCATGGGTAAAGTAAATGCTCGGGTTCGGCATCGCAGACAAACGCAGGACGTCGCTGCATAAAATTCTTGGCTAGTAATCGCTGAAGAATGGAGTCTTAAAGCAGAAGCATACATAATGGCTGCCCAAAGCCTGTTATTGTGGACGAATAACGTTAAGTTACACAGAAAATCCGTGGGATGTGCAAAGTGCAGAATATATAATGAGATAGATGTTACTAACATCAACAAAAATGTAATAGCGAACGACTAGTAATCATCATGCATGTGGCTAATTCTACGGTTATGAATGTAGCGTCACAGAACAGAAGAAAATAGAAAAAGACCAGTATTTGACTTGAGAAATGCGAAGATTGTGGAGAGTTTCCTTAAAAATTGACTCTAAATGTTATAAGTTTCATAGGCACCATCAACATCAAACTTGGCGATTTCCTTTTTGAGATTGATGTAACTACGAAAGCAGCATTAATTCAGAAATCTGTTCTACTACGGACAGCAATGACTATAAGAAAGGTCCCCAATATCTACGGAAATTGGTCGTGAGCCAGTATCTAGTGCATTGATCCGATTGTAAAATATTCGTGCACACAATGAATAAGGATGAATTCTCCTGTCGAGTCTTCATAGTAATAACAATTCTCTATAATACATAAGCATTCATCATTTCAATTTGGAAATAAAAGCCAAAGATAGATAAGACGTATATATGTATAAACAATTGTTGGTATAGAACATTACATACAATTTTCTAACATTGAACACGAAAAACTATTATTGTAATTGTTATGTTTTAAATAAATTAGTTTCAGTCTCTAGATTTAAATTATGAAGAATGATTGCCGTGGGAAACGTATACGCCTTTCGGATAAGAGACTGATTGCGTATATTATGTGAAGTGTTAATTATATGCGCAATCAGAAAATCAGGAGCCATTCTTACTTGATGCAAGTTGTTGCAACTACTTGCCTTTGTTTTCAGATCGCTTAGTAGTATGCCTCCAAGTTAAAAATATGAAGTCGAAAATTTCTATTGTTATCTCCACTTCACGGAGCTTATTTGGAATATGAAACTGTGAGATTTTGTTGCTTTTGTTAAATGCTTCATTAAAAATATTTCCGAGAATACTGTTCCTCACATAACTGAGATATGTTTTATCTCTTACTTCATTTCGCTCTCTAAAATATGCATACATTTTGCTGCAAAATATTTTTGTTAAATATTTCTGCTTTACATCTGTAGAGAGAATTATTTCTTCATATTTTATATTCATTTGTAGAGTTTAAACACCTGCATGTTTTCGTTGTATGAATGATAAATCTAAAAACAAAAATTGAATAACAACAACTATCCGTTTCCTTTATAATCACTTATAGGAAACATCCTGATATTGATGCGGAAATTCATCAGCAATGAATTATCATTTCATGGAGTTTAAGTTTATTAGAATCGAATCATGAAAATTGAAAAAAAACAAAAAAAAAATCAGAGGTAAATATGAATACCATAGAAACACTAGAAATAATATTTTTTAGATATTATTAGTATTCTTCTTATTATTATTATTGTTGTTATTGCTATCGCTTTTCATCATCATCATCTTGTTCTTCTTCTTCTTCTTCTTCTTCTTCTTCTTCTTCTTCTTCTTCTTCTTCTTCTTCTTCTTCTTCTTCTTCTTCTTCTTCTTCTTCTTCTCCCCCATTTTCCTTTTCTCATTTTTATTTCCATATACACTCAACAGATTAGACTGTTGGAAAAGAAAATATCCTGACATCAGGCTACAGCAAGTAACTTCAACAACGCTCTTAGTGCCTTAGCTGTCCCTAATAACACTGTTTTCGGGTGTTTTTACTAAACTGGTTTTTATACATATTTCCTCAATCAATCTGTTCAGATGATTAGGGATAGTTCCCAATGCATCTCTTACAACAAGGATGCATTTTAACCGCACTTCCCATTGGATCTGTAATTCAATATCTTAGCATTCCTATTATTATTATTATTATTATTATTATTATTATTATTATTATTATTATTATTATTATTATTAATCTACATCTTTGTTACAGTCATTTGCCGAGAGGCACCCAGCGTCCTGGGCCGACTGACGTATAAGGGATGTTACAATATGATTGAAAGCTTGGGGAGGGGAAGTAATGAAATATCTCCATGTAATACAACACATACACTTAAATGGATACGCTTTTTCTACGGACGTGGGCAGTACTAGTCAGAATAATATTTTGGATTTTTGTGAGACATGGTTCTCCTGGGATATTATCTAGATGTTTCTGGCATCCCTTTTTTTATCATACCTAGGAAACCTACAACAACAGGAACATTTCTCGCTTTAAGATATTTTGTATTTCAATTTCCAGGTCCTTATATTTACTTAGTCTGTCAAATACCTTGAAAGATATGTTATCAACAGAGGGAACACTTACATCTATTACTGTACAAGTATTTTGTCCCTGTTGTTAGTAATTATATCTGGTCGGTTAGCCTGGATTTTTGTGTCAGTGTTGACTGGGAAATTCCAGAGGGTAGTAACTGGACCAGGAAGATGTTCGTACCAGTAAGTGAGAGTGCTGATTTTGAAGCCTTTATATATTTTCCATTGCAAATACTGTCCTACTCTGTCATGGCAATTTTATTTTAGTATGGTGTCAGCATAGGACATCGCGAGACGAGATGGTCTATTGTTTCCTCAAATTTATCACAGATTCTGCGTTTAGGGTCAGAACCATTTTGAAGAACGTTAGCCTGGTAGTTCTCTGTGAACCATCTTTGGTCTTGGCCACCAATATGAAACCTTCAGTCTTGAACTTTTCAGCCACTGATGGGTTGTTTGATCAACATCATCATAAGTTAAATAACATTTGCGTACTGGGGTCGAACTGGCACCTCCCCAAAAAATTCAGGCATTGTGCCTAGAGTAGAAACGAATATATTTTTAACATCATTAAATTCAATCTTACAGAATTCCAACGCCTGGACATGAAGACAAGAAAAATACTAACTTCTAAGAGCATGCACCACTGAAGAGCATATGTCGATACATCGAAGTATACTGTCCATTTTCCATCGGTCCACAATTTGCTTCTGCCCGTTCGTTTTTGCAGTCTGCTTGATCCATTTTGCTTGTTTTGTGGCAGTGGTTTCAGGTTTTGCAACTGTTTTAGTGTCAATACCAAGTTCCTTGCGAATTTCAAGCTTCCTTGATAATCCAATGTGACTTTTTGGTTCTTCCAGGTTTGCACATAATTCGCAGCGTCCAGTCCTCTATACTAGATAAGTATCTGTTCATTCCTCTTTTGAGGGTCTTATAACACAATTCTACCTGCATCATTCCTCTTCAAACATAAATTCTAAGTAGGTACAGACGATCGACATCTGCTTTTGGGTGGCGCGTGTTCTTACAAGTTAGTATTTTTCTTGTCTTCCAATTCAGGCGTTGGAGTTCTATACGATTTTGTTTAATGATGTTTAAAATATATTCTCTTCTACTCTAGGCACAAGGCCCGACTTTTTGGGGAAGGGGACTAGTCGATTAGATCGACTCCAGTATGCAGCTAGTAATTAATATATCGACCCTGAAAGGATGAAAGGCAAAGTCGACCTCGGCGAAATTTTAAATCAGTATGTAAAAACAGATGAAATACCGCTACGCATTTCGCCTGATGTGCTAACGGTTCTGCCAGTTCGCTGCCTTGATGTTAAAAATATATTGGACTACTGGAAGTGCAAGGGTGTTAATTACTTCAATGCATTTTTTGGAGTTGAGTTCAGCCTTTAATATGTGTCTTATTCTCCTGTAATATTCTTTACATATTTCTTTCCTTCATATTAGCATGTTGTATAGCTTCTTCTTTTATCCCCAGGTGTTTGTAATTTTCCTGTGGGTGAAGCCCCTTGATGGTAAACGCTGAAACAGAAATTAACCCAGGACACTGGAGAATTTAGAAAGTAAAAGACAAAAAAAAAATTTGTTGAAAAGTCATTCCCCACTCTCGCCTCGACCGAAAAGAAAACTTTGTCAACAGTAATCCCTGAACTTAGAGTAGGCTGTGTAAATGTTCGGAGCCTGGGTTCTGCGTGGAGCAGGGTCATTTGCTCAATGATCTGATATGACAGAAAAATAGCGAGAGAAGAAATGATGGTTTTGCCCTATAAATTCTATGTATTCACGCCAGATGTGTTTGACAGACGTTTGCCGCAGCTGGCAACAAAACGGAATAATTCCTAGTGCTATTAGTCGGTGTGTGGTGACACTGCTGAAAAAGGACGCAGACAATGGAGACGCACTAGATCGGCCCATAACAAAGCTAAACACAAAATTTAAGATTATAGCTAAGGTTTTTGCGAAGATTTTTGCGATTGTCTAGTAGAAGGCTCAAACATGCGCTGTCCAACAAAATATCCACCTTATGCGGTGCAATGATCGTTGCAGTGCATCCCTTTCGAAATGGGAATAGAAAAAGCAGTCTCCACGTATGCAGACCACGTAACCGTCATGGTGTCGACTGTCACAGAAATGGAGATGGTCGACATCATTCTAGAGGAATATAAATCAGTTGCAGGGTCCAAAATCAATGCCAAGAAGTCGGTAGGCTTTCGATTAGGCATCAGGACAGATACATTCCTCTTTGGTAGATCTCTCATTGACATGTTCAAGTTTCACTTGAAAAAGAAAATGAGGGTAGAGACAGAGGTGCTGTCCTCGAGTGAATTTATCAAAAAGTGAGTGAAAGTTGCGAAAGTGACAAGTGTCCACGGTACCATCCTCAGTGTAGATCTGCGAATCAGCGAAAGGGAGTTGGAAAGAGCATTTGGCTTTAGTATTCAGGATGATCTTCGATTGTGGGATTTCTCGATGAAACTCAAAAGTCCTCCTGTATCAGAAAGACCCCGCCATCACTATCACGTTTTGTCTTATTGCTGTATACTGTGTATACTTCACTTCTTTTAATGTATACTGTGCATATTTCTTCTTCTTCTTCTTCTTCTTCTTCTTCTTCTTCTTCTTCTTCTTCTTCTTCTTCTTCTTCTTCTTCTTCTTCTTCTTCTTCTTCTTCTTCTTCTCCTTCCATTATATGTAAGTCCACACTTAATGTGTGTCTTCGTACTGTCCTGCCATGCTTTGCCCCAATGGAAAATGAAAGAAATATCAATATTATTATTATTATTATTATTATTATTATTATTATTATTATTATTATTATTATTATTATTATTATTATTATCATTGTTGTTATATTTGTCATCATCGTCGTCACTGTCATCATCATCACCATCATTATATCGAACATAGCATTTTGTCGATGTCATCACTGAACCAGCTGTGCATGTAACTTGAGCTATAAAGAGGAACCTTCATTTCAAGCCTTGAGTCTCTTACACTTTCGGGTAATGCTGTTTTCCGGATATGTTCTATTTTTCTTTTTGTTCCTCTCATTTCCAACCAATATTGTATCTTTATACACTACGTAGGGCACCAATAAATATTGGAGCCGCATTTACTGCTACAGTCTCATTTGAACCGCAAAAATCGATGAACCGTTCACCAAAGTGGAAAATACTACTCTTCAAGCCAGTCAGCCGTGTCTTAAACAAAACCTCTTCCACTAAATCTGCTAAACATAAGAAACCTGTCTCCTCATTCAAATAGGACGATATCCATGAGAGAAGCTAAAACAGTAAATAGTAAAATACAAATTTAAAAGGAAATCAGTCTATTAACTACAAACGGAGCCAAATTCTGTATATGTGAAATGTGAATCTAGAGCGAAGATTCAAAATCTGGCTTTAATGCCTACACGCAACACAATTAGAATTGACAGAAGCAGTCGACAACGCAATTGCAACTAATAGTGAACTTGAATTACGATTATGTAAATGTAGAAACGTTTATGATTGAGTATTAAATTCTCTTTTGCAACCATGTTACAGTGCCTTTAGAAGAGTCTATACACTCATAGGGATACACTAGTATGACTTGATGAAGCATAAATGGAAAAGAAACGCTTTTCTAAAACAACACACGGTCTGACAAACACAGACACACACACACACACACACACACACACACACACACACACACACACACACATACACACACATATATTAACACACACAAATGAACACACACGCAGCTACACATATATGCTCAAAATGGTGCGTATTAAGCAGTTCAATTTAAAACTTGTGTGCATCGTGTGTTTATGATATCATGTATAACTTTGCAATGACCAATAAACTGCAAATGAAATTATGTTGATGGAAACAGTATAGAAACCGTCAAGTGGATTGATCTCTATTTCAGAATGTACTATGATTGCATACATAGTGTCAAATCTAATTCTATCTCACAATGAAGCTAAAAATACCGGTATCTCTGGAATGAAAATCTACTACCACGTTATTTCAGAAGCAGGAAACACCATAGCGAAGGATGTAAAATCACCACGATGTATAACGTGCATAACTGCATGTGCGCATGCGTAGATGTATGCATCTGTTCGTGCATCGATGTGTGTATATGTGCGTGCATGTATACGTAACTATGTAGATGATTAATAGCTAGAAATTTGGTGCATTGAATATAATTCGCAACAATTTAGCAAGATTTCGGTCAATTACTCAGGTTTCTGGTTATTTTCAACCGCAGCTTCTCCTTCACGCTGCGGCACACTTACGAAATAGTAGGAACTCTTACCACCTCCGTACTAATATACGCATATACTCTGCCCAGAGGAACATACTGACTCTAAAAGGCCGAACAGCAGAAACTATCAATAAGGAATTTATGTTTGGATATGAAAGTATTACTTTTGTTTGGCAAGGTCTGAATTTATATATTGAGATACATTCAAATTTATCACTATCTCACAAAATTTATGACTATATCCTTTATATTTTAAAAATTACATATTCGAATGAAATCATAAGCGCCCAAATAGTAAATATAAAATATCTGTACTAAAAAAGCATTAAATATGAAAACTACCGAGTTTCTAAATACCACAGTCACAAATATTCACATATACACATACGTGTGTGTGTGTGTTTTTGGGTGTTTGTGTGCTTGTGCGTGTGTATCTATGTTTGTGTGTATTTGTGCTTTATCTCATATGGCATTTGCAGAGTAAAATATGTGTAGGATCGGACAATTATAGAGGTAGGTAATATATATTTAGAAATATTATATTCTGTGTGTCTTCAAATTGCTGACACCAGCTAGATTTCTATAAACACTCCGTTCTTATTGAAATCGCTTCTTCTTTTAACTTTCAGTCTGCCAGTATTCTCTTCTTTAAACATTTCTTTATCTCTATATCCAGCTCTTTTGCTTACTGTTGTGTGTTTGTTCTTTACGTCAAACACCTAAGATAAAATTTATTACGTTTTGGCAGCTGGGAAAAATCTCTATTTATTCTAAACTGGAAGTAATGACAAACCAATAATTTTCCATTTTCGTTGGAATTGTTCTGTCGATTTATTTGAATTTTTCTTCTTTAATAGCCATCATCTTTTTGCTTTTGTTTTTCTTTTCCATTCCTTTCCATCGAAGATTCATTTATTCATTTATTTCTTACTGCCTTACATCTTGTTTACTCATCTTTCCTTTCTCTAGTATTTATGGCTTACTCTATTGTTTCTCAACTTTACTCTCTCTATCAACTTCTCTCCCCCGAAATTATATATATATATATATATATATATATATATATATATATATATATATATATATATATATATATATATATATATATATATATATATATATATATATATATATATATATATATATATATATATATATATATATATATATATATATATATATATATATATATATATATATATATATATATATATATATATATATATATATATATATATATATATATATATATATATATATATATATATATATATATATATATATATATATATATATATATATATATATATATATATATATATATATATATATATATATATGTATGTATATGTATATGTATATGTATGTATATATGAATAATAACAGACGATGGATAAATGTCACCTCATTACAGCTGTTTCTTACGCATTTTTAAATGAAAGAATGAGAACATTACACAATTAAAAAATATATATATACAGAGAGAGAGAGAGACCATAAGATGAAACGTAATTTTACAAACAAAAGAATATGTCAAGAATACAGCAGGAACGTGGCTGAAATCAGTCTCGACATACTTCAGGCATGTCCCCGCTGTATTCGTGAGATATTCTTTTGTTTGTAAAATTACATTTCATCTGATGATTACGGTGTTTTGCAAGGGAGCAATATTCACATTTTTCTTTTTAAAATGCATAAGAAACTATTGTAATGAGCTGATATATATCTATCGTTTGTTATTATTCATTTGATTATAATGCAACAAAGGAGTTTATGACTTGTCGGACACCCTAGAGTATAGCCTGGACCTAGGCGCTAAATACGTATAGTATTGGTTTTCTCTGTGTACAAAACTGGAGTATCCAGTTTAATACTTACCAACCATAGGCCAGAACCACAGGTTTATCCAACCCTACCGGTACATAACTTTTCAAGTACCTGATTCTATCTGAATCTTTATTTTACTATATGTATGTATATTTTACTATAATATGTAGCAAGTCTTCTCTATAGATTTGTGTTAAGAATTGATATATGTATATCTATACATATAGATTATTTTACTTTTCTGAAAATAGCTTGAAACCATGGTACAGGAAATAGATGGTAAATGCTTTTATTTTTCATTCCCTTTCGAAATTATGCCAAATTGTTGTTTGGAGTTTGACGGCTCCTTCTAGCGGGTTAGATGTCCTATTATGGACACCTCTTATGTGTTTAACTGTACACTGAATGTATTTATATGAATAATATATAGTCTATTGACTAGTTTTTCTCCTCGATAGACCACTGATAGAAGAATGAATCTCAATTCTTTTTTCTATCTATCTATCCAGCTATATATATATATATATATATATATATATATATATATATATATATATATATATATATATATATATATATATATATATATATATATATATATATATCTATATCTATATATATATATATTTATATCTATATCTATATATATTTATATACACACATACATATATACACACAAATATTGATATATGTATATATATATATATATATATATATATATATATATATATATATATATTTACATATATTGTAAATGAAAGACGGATGATGCAATAGGCAAGAATTTTCATTAATCACGACAATTGGTGGTGCAGATACGTCTCATCGGTTAATGAATAGATACAGCTCGTTAAAATAATTCCGCAATGTAACTTCATTTATATAGAAGATAGAAAATAAATAATCACAAATGCAATAATGAAACGAATACCCATATATGTATATGCTCTTGATGTAGAATTGTAGTTTTAGCCAAGAAATAGTTTTCCTATTAACAAACAATTGTTCTGCCACTAATTATATGCTTCAACAAGTATCTGAGCAATTTGGAAATCACTAGACAAAATCATTGTAATAGAAACAGCATGCACACTTCCATCACATGTTTTTATGTACCAGTTCAGCGGTTTAAAATATTAGTAAAAAGTGGTGGTCCATGTCATTAATGATGTGGTTAGAGACGTGCAATTATATCCGTAGTACAAGTATCCAAACCATCGACAAATTAATCAAGTACGAGACATCGATTGAAGTGTCGACTAACACTAAATTTTTCGTGATATCTGCTTTCGGACACCTCATTTGCTGCTCTTTTTATAACATATCCAGCAGCTTACGCCTGAAGAGATAAGGACCTGTGTCCAAACGCATCTTTTGATTCGGGTGATTGTGTTTATATTGTTTCTTTCCTCCAGTGCTTTTTAATAGATTTATTAACCTTTAAGAGATCCTGCTTTAACGGGGGATCCTGCTTTAACGGGGGATCCTGCTTTAACGGGGGATCCTGCTTTAACGGGGGAATACTGTGATATTTTAGATGAACGACGATAGCTTTGTCGTATTAATTTCAGAATTGGTTGCCCTTTTCTCAACAAATACTTTGAGATGACTAGATATGTGCCTAGATTTGCAAGTGGGTACATGTCGAAATCAATTCATACGAGATGGCGGAACGAGATACTATTTATACAAATGAATTGTGTTTGTGTTAATGACAGGTTCGGACCAATTTATAAGTAACATAAACTGCGGACACGCTAGGAAAGTTAACACTCGTCTTAAATAGGAAAGCTTGGTGAGTTAGTAGTGAAAGAAATGTATGCATTTAATAGATGACCTCGAAATGACTTCAGTTATCGCCTATCACTGTCCTAGGGGTCATCTGATCAGATTTGAATGTATATCATTTTGTTCTCTAAAGAAGGATCAATTGTAGTTTCTAGTAGTTTCTTATTTCTGTATTGTCCACGAGGGGACAAGCAAGGACGGATAAAGGGATTAAGTCGATTACATCGACCTCGGTGAGTAACTGGTACTTAATTTATCGACCACGAAAGGATGAAAGGCAAAGTTGACCTCGGCGGAATTTGAACTCAGAAGGTAACGGCAGACGAAATACCGCTAAATATTTCGCCCGGCGTGCTAACGTTTCTGCCAGCTCACCGCATTTCTAGTAGTTTCTTGTAAAGACCGAATGGCATTAACAGTTGCATTGTTCTTCCGGCGACAATTTGTTATGCTGTTTGTACATCAGAACCATGTACACTATGGATTAAGCGCACACTTAGATTCGGTAACTGTTACTTGTTTTATGCTAAATAAAAGGTACCAGGCTAAATAAAAGGTATTTGATCGTCAAATTTATGCGGTGACAATAAAGGCTGGCATAAAAAAAACATAGCGTCACGAAATTATTCGGCATGTTAACCAGTGTTTATTGACTGTATATTGAAACCTTTGAGTTTGGGTCGGGTGGAAGCTCCTGCTTACAAGAACAATTCAAATATCAACTGAAGATATCAACGCCTTAAGTTCAAACTGTAGTGAGTATTTGCTGTCATTGTTTTACCCACGATACAAGTTTCGTGAATCTCGCTGTCATAAGCTTCTGCAAGCGAAGTTTGAAATGAGACCTGAACATAGGGAAGAATGTGCTGATTTCCTATCAAATCACTTGTGAATATTTTCTGGTCTTTGCGTTTGTGGGAAAGATCACACACAAAAGCAAATATAGACAAGCGGTTACATATATTCATAAAGCGGTTGAACTTAAAATCTATTAAATTCATATTCTGAAAAATATACGAATAGCACAGGATCCTACTGTTGCTGATGGGATTGCCAAAGCATCAAAGAAAACACGTGCTGAGTCCCACACAATGGCATGTAAGCACAAACATCCACGCACACACATACACACATACACACGCCATACACACCACACACACTCACGTTCACACACAACACCCACACATACACACATCATACACACCACACACTCACGTTCACACACAACACACACACATATATACATACAGTTCACACACAACAAACACAGATATATGCATACAGTACACACAAGATTTTTCGATTTGATAGAAATTTGGAAACTTCTGTTTATGCTAAATATAATTCCTATCTGATATTGTGCATCCATGGACATTTTAGAAGAACGAAATCTGGTATGACAACATTTTGTGAGGAAGATATGCTTTTGTAATGTAATTCTCCATACAGATGCATCAGATTTTTGAAATAATCAGCACAAACACGAATAAGAACTTAAGCCGAAAATAATTAAAAATGGCTTTAAGGTTTTCAGACTTTGACAAATGCAGGTAATTCCGGACTTTCGAACAACGTGAATTAATACAGTGAAAACAAGGAAAATTTTGAATCAAATGTGCTTCTAAATAAAGCTCTGACACATTTCTGACAGAAGTAATGTGTTAGTCAAATACAACACCCAACAACCACTATTCCGTTTTCTTTTCTCGGAGAGAACACGAAAGCATTATACTGCGTATAAAAAAAGAGAGGAGAAACGGACACTTCTGGCCGTCGATGATGATGACGTGAGATAAGTGGGCATTGTTTAAACTCAGAACGGAGAGAAAATCAATGTAAACGATTTAGTACGTTATGCATCTACAAACACACTAATCCTGATGTATGCGTCATTCACAACGCTGCAGTCATTTCTCCTTTTTAATGGGCATATGAAAACAAGAGACACTATAGTAGATTAGTACTCTACTGCAGATAACTGATATCAGTAAAAGATAGCCCACTACCTCTCACGATATAACTAATGCTTATAGGTGAATGAT
This sequence comes from Octopus bimaculoides, assembly GCF_046866305.1. Classification (NCBI taxonomy): domain Eukaryota; kingdom Metazoa; phylum Mollusca; class Cephalopoda; order Octopoda; family Octopodidae; genus Octopus; species Octopus bimaculoides. The sequence continues at coordinate 32,248,538 of NC_142939.1, forward strand.
GTCTGTAATCTGTTATTGTGTCCCTCATACCACTCACTAACTATGATATTATGAAAAGGTAAAATTGCTTACGATTTGGCAAAAGGAAATGGTCAGTTAAATCATCTCCTTTACATGGATGATATAAAGGTTTATGCGAAACACAAACAGCGTAAGAAAATTATTGTAGCCAAAGCTGAATTGCAAAATTCTTATTGAAGCAATACATTCAAGAACAGCGCCTGTAATCAGCTATGGAGTTGGACTTATAGACTGGACCATAGACGTTATAACGAAACATGACAGAAAGACTAAAAAGCTGCTGACAATGTAAGGAAACCAACATCCGAAATCTGATATCAACCAGCTTTACTTGAGGAGAGACCAAGGCGGAACAGGCTTAATGGTAGTAGAAGAATGTATACCGTTGGCAAGAAAAAGCCTAGTAGAGTATTTGCAGAAGCAGGTATTTTTACAGTCCTATGGTGGTTATTTTAAAATAGTTTTCCAGCTGTATAAGGCTTCTACCACCTTCTATACGTTGTATATATAGCCTTTGTATGTCAGATTTTGGGTGGTGCATTCTAGATCCCGACGTTATATTTCTTGTTATCGTGTCTATTTTGGTTAGTTCATTTAGTGTCCAGTTGAGGATATTGCAGCTGTAACATTTTAGTACCCAGTAGAGGATATTGCATCTGTAACTTATAACTAGGACGGCTAGAGTGTTGATACCGACTATCTTTAGCATTGAGCTCTGTTTTCAGTATTGATCTAACTCGTCTATAGTACACTTACTTTATTTTCTCTTTCATTTGTGTGTGTTGTATCGCATCTAGTTCATTGATTCCTAAATATTTGTATGGCTGGCTTTCGTCTAATTCTTTTATTTCATTGGCTTTATCTAGTATCATGTTTTCTACTCTGAACAAGTTTTCCTCTTTTCAAGGTTGCTTTGGCACATTTTTCTAAGCCAAATTTCATATTTCTTTCTTTAGTAAATCCATGTACTGTCTGTAGTAATGTTTCCAGCTGTTTATCATTCGGAGCGTATAGTTTTAGGTTATCCATATATAAGAGGTAGCCAATTTTTTTGCCGTAACATTTGCATCCGCATCCAGTCCTGTTTAGCATGTCATATAATGGTGTCAGCGCTAAGCAGAAAAGGTGTGGAGAGAGTATGTCTCCCTGAAATATTCCTCTTCTAATGGGGATGGCTTTGGTTTTTATGAGTTTTTCTCTTATTTGGAGCTGTAGCACTGGCTCCCATTTTTCCATAGAGTGTCTTATGTATTTTATAATAATTGGTCCTACCTCCTTTGTGGCTAATGTTTCTAGGATCTATGTGTGGGGGGTGCTGTCAAAAGCCTTTCGGTAGTCGATCCATGCCATACTTGGGACTTTCTTCTTTCTACGGTTGTCATCTGTTATGGCTTTATTGATCATTAGTTGATCTTTACAGCTGTATGACCCTTGCAGCCTCCATTCTGCTCTTCTGAAAACAGGTTGCTATTTTCCAGATGCTTGCACAATCTCTGCGATATTATTGCAGTAAAGGCTTTGTAAATTGTAGGGTGACAGGTTATTGGTCTGTATTTTTGTGGGCTTGTGTTTCAGTCTATTTGATACTTAGGATAGTTTTCCCTTTGTGAGCCATTCAGGCAATGTCTCTGGCTCTTCTAGTATGACGTTAAAGTTTTCAGCCAGCTTTTTGTGTGTTGCTGTCGTATATTTTAACCAGAAGTTGAGGATCTTGTCGTGCGCAAGTGCCTTCCAGTTGCTTCGCCTTTGCAGTGCCTAGGTGACCTCTTCAGTTGTTATAGTGCTCCAGAGTGTTTCAGGTGCTAATTTCGCTGTTTTAATTGTCCTTTTATGAGTTTCTTCCTTCGCCGACCATATTTATTTCCAAAAGTCTTCCACTTCTTCTGCAGCTAGTGTTGCAATGATGTCTATTTTATTTTTGCCAAGTTCTTGGTAGAATTTTTTGGAGTTAGAGTTGAACAGTTTATTTTGTTCAAAGAAACTTTCGCGTTTTTTATACCGGCAGATTCTTTGTGCTTTGGCCAGGATATATTGCTTTAGCTTTTCTTTTACCTCTGGTAATTATTTTTTCTGTAATGTTGTATTTGCGCAGTATTTTTGTTTCCTTCTTGTTGCTTAGTAGTTATTATTATCATTATTATTATTATTATTATTATTATTATTATTGTTATTATTATTATTATTATTATTATTATTATTATTATTTAAATGGAGTGATCTGTCAGAACGGTATTTCGCCCATCGATACGTTCTGAGCTTAAATTCCATCGGAGTCGACTTTGCCTTTCCTCCTTTTGGTGTCGATAAATTAAGTACCAGTGAAACACTGGGGCCGATATAATCGATTATTCCCCTCCCAACAAATTTCAGGTCTTGTGCATATATTTGAAAGGAGTATTGATAGTGTTGTTGTTGTTGTTACTCTTCTTCTTCTTCTTCTTCTTCTTCTTCTTCTTCTTCTTCTTCTTCTTCTTCTTATTATTATTATTATTATTATTATTATTATTATTATAATTATTATTATTATTATTATTATTATTATTATTATTACTAGTAGTAGTAGTAGTAGTAGTATTAGTAGTAGTAGTAGTAGTAGTAGTAGTAGTAGTAGTAGTAGTGCTGCTATTGTTCTTGTAGTTGTTGCCGTTGATGATATCGTTATTGTTAATAACATTATTATTATTGTTATTTGTTACTGTTGTTGTTTTTTTGCTTTTGTGAGCAATGCATGCCAAAAAAGTGAACCTGTGGCCCAAGTATTCGAAACCCAACCCAATAAATACATCATGATTACCTGTGTGATAGGGATATATCTTGATATATATCTTTCTGTTAATATGAGCAGTGGCTGTTTTATTATTACACCTCTTGTAAGTTTATCTTTTGTTTATGTTTACATGGGTTAGTAATTGTTTAATTTTGTAATATGGCATTTGACATGTTCACGAAGACCAGGTAGTATTGGTTTGTTCATTTGTATGCACTCACGTTAGAACACAAATTTAAAAAAAGTATTTGGAAATTTTGATTTGAAAGTCTTTACCAAATAATGGCGATAAATATCTTAGCTAGCTGAATTGAGGGAGTAACTAGAGAGAAGTCTATAAGGGAGTTGCAGCACATTCCAGAAATCATCGACTTCACTCTTCATGTGGAAGAGAATAACAATTTTCAATTCCAAAGTCCACTCCCCTTATGGCAAACATCAAAATCAGTAACAATCACAAATCACAATAACGAAGCACGACTGTCAGAAGCAATATTTTCGGAGATGTATTACTACACATTGATGAGGAGAAGAAAATATCATTATTGAACATTTACTGTTCAACCTTTATCGCTGCGACAACAATAAAGGTAGCAGAAGTAATAACACCGAAAAAAAAACAACAACCGAAGCAACAACAGCAGAAGAAACAGCAGCAGCATCAATGGCAACCACAACAGCTGCATAAGGAGCAACAATGACAATGACGACGACGACGATGACAAGGAAATTGGCAAAATCAGCGGGGAAGAAATATATAGAAACCAGAGGGTCAGCATAAATAACGGAGATGGTAAACAAAACAATGACAGAAACATAACGATCAGTAGACCTTCTGCTGTAATGGCATCAACATCAACAAACTTTTCCCGCTGTCACTAAGTGACAAATAGAAAAGGTTGACAGAATCAAGCGGCCTTGCAAAGTAGAAGATAGCAGAGCAAAATTTGCTGTCCCAGCTGAGATCTTGAGAGAAACTTCCTAAATGAGGCTCGCATATCTATGTGTGTCAGCTAAACCCGACGCTTGTAATCGAAAACACTTGTCCAGGTGGAAAGAACTCTGAGAGAAAGATGGGCGCACATTTCTCATGTGTCGAGGGCTACCGATGTTCATAAAGTAAATGTCTACTTGGAGGAGAATCATTATATTGAAGTGCTCCATAGCTCCCATACGTGACAGGGACTCCTGCCTCTACACCACCTATTCAAGGAGAAGGACATGCGAACTGGATTGGGTAGCTGGTTGTTGCTAGTGTGTGTGTTGTGATGGAAACTGGAGGAAAATGTAGCAGAAACTGAGAATTGGTCACGGACCACACTAAACATTCTTTTCCAGAACAAACCGAGAAAGTGGAGAATATCCCAGACCTAATCTACCTGACCAATGGATTGGCTCATCGATTAGCTTTTATTGCAGAAGGCATCAAGCATTCCACCCTAAGCAAAAATCAGATGAGAAGAGCTCCTCCCAGTTCTGCCGAAACAACAGTCCCAACAGAAGGCAGCATGCAACAGAAATCCTCATGTCCAGCACTTTCAAAATGCCCCCTAACTTGCAAACAAGGCGTGTTAAGCTTTTAAATGCCTGGTTAACCAGTTAATCCAAAGGATGTTGTCGGTTTCTATCTGTGACGGGTTATTTGAGCAGAGGAGTTAGGATTCAGTAAAGTATTAGCGTTAGAAGAATCTAGAATAAAAGGAGAATTAGTAAGGAAAGTAGAGGAAGCACACAGTAAACGCATAGCGACCAATATGTTGGGGTGAGTTTGGCTCTTGACCAATTCTTCAAAACCACGATAACTATCATACACAGAATCTTAGCCCGTTTATTTCTTTTTATGCATAGCCTATGTTAACCCTCACTGCACGCAGAGTTATTTATTCCTAATCCATGCACGAATCTAAATATACGTTTTGTTGGTAATTGGTATAAGTGATAGCAGAACGATATTATCTTTTGTAATGTTAGTTTCATATGACGTTCATTAACTAATGAAAAAGATAACATTTTATTTCGCTTTGATTACATAGTATGATGGAAATATTCTTGTGAGTTATATCTCTGCAAAATGATCATAAATTATGAATTCAAAGGAAGCTTTTGTTATTGTCATGACACATTATCATTGGACAGATGCGTATTTTTTTAGTTATTTTAGAGAAATTGGCATTGTAATAATAATATGTATTCTGAACGACACATGACTCCGTTTCGGGTGAGATATTTCTATTTCTTGCACACAATATTCATCAAATTAATGTAGAAGATATGGTGTAGCAATAAAAATAATCAGTTGAACCTGTAAACCGAAGAAATGCCTGGAAATTGTGTATATATTTCTAATTTTGATTACTTCAATATCTTGCAGAGATGAGTAATATATACATTATTTACAATTGACGGATATTTATCCTCATCTTGTTTGTTGTTAACACAACGTTTTGGCTGATATACCCACCAGCCTTTATCAGGTGTCTAGGGGAAATTTCGAACCTGGGTTCTAATGTCTAAGGTATTTTTCGATGTTGTGTTTTCTTGTTATTATTAGTATTACTATTATTATTCAGGTTACTACCTGGAATCGAACTTGGAATCTTGGGGTTAGTTGCCCGCGCTCTTAACCCCAAGATTCCGAGTTCGATTCTAAACAGTGACCTGAATAATATTAATAATAATAATAATAATAATAATAATAATAATAATAATAATAATAATAATAATAATAATAATAAAAAAAATAATAATAATAATAATAATAATGATAATAACAACAACAACAACATCGAAAAATACCTTAGGAATAAGAACCCGGTTCGAAATTACCCCTAGACACCTGATGAAGGTGTAGGGCATATCAACCGAAACGTTGTGTTAACAACAAAGAAGATGAGGACAGATATCCGTCAATTGTAAATAATATTAATAATGTTGAATATCTTATTGAAAAAATCTTAATATTTTACTCCAAATCTCATTGTTATTAAATCATCATTTTAGCACTTACGTTACCATATAACTTCAGAAATATATTGCGGTATTGATTAATTTGAAAATAATAAAGAATTTATTAAAATGAATTAGTCACTCTTACGCTACTGTTTGGAACCTAATTTTACAAGCGATTTAGACAGGGTTCTTAATTTAGGACATTTTAACTACATTATAGAATATATCTTGTTATTATAGAAACAGTTGCAATCCCAGGCAAGTTGATAACAAATAACTAACTTTGTTATATAAATTTGATTGTCTTTTGTTTTCATTTTCAAATTAATTTAAGTATACCAAGTCTCTATTTGTTTTTCATCAGTTCACGTGCATTCCTATTTATGCAAGAGCACTTGATTTCACTCTTGATTACGTGGCCTCGTGTGTAATATGTTCGAAAATTATACTCCTGAAAAATGATCATAAATTAATTAGGATTTCAATGGAAGCTTTTGATACTGTTATGACATGGTGTAGTGGTTAAGAGCGCGAGCTAGTAACTCCAAAATTCCATGTTCGTTTCCAAGCAGTGACCTGAATAATAATAATAATAACATCGAAAAAATACCTTAGGGATATTTTCCCTTTGGCCGGCACATAGAAGAAAACAATTTTTTTGTAACTAAACACTTCAAAATTCGTATACTGGTAGAATGTATCACATAAAACATCATTTACTCTTGACGTTTTTGAGAAAATTGTGTATTTTCGAAGTTATTTCCTGATAAAGTTACCGTATTTCGGTAATTTCAACTAATCAATGACGCCTATGGAGGTGAAAATAATTACTGCTGTTGTTTGTCAACAACGACTTCTATCGGTGTATATTTCGTTTGTCAGTCTTATTTATGACATCGTTCGTGCGTTTGTACTGTTTTTAGCTTTAGGATTTTAGGGTTAGGTTAGCGTTTTTTTTAGTTACTATTTTCGGAAAGACATTTTGCCCCCCTCCCCTTCCAATCCCTTCATTTTTCAAATTTTCCGTAACTCTAACCCTAAAATCCCAACCCTAACCCTAACCTTAACACTCCAACCCTAACTCTAAAACACTAACCTTTACCCTAAAACCCTAACCCTGACCCTAAAACCGTAACCCTAACTCTAAAACCCGAACCCTAACCCTAAAACCCCAAAGCTAAAACCAGTACAAACGCAGAAACGATGTCATAAATAACAGTGACGAATGAAATATATACTGCCGATAGTTGTTGTTGACAAACAACGGCAGTAATTTTATTCAAGGGAAAAGATCCCAAAATAGACAATTTCGGAAACGCTAAAACAAAGCGATAATGCTTTCACAAACAAAATAAACTGAAAAAAAAATGTTTAAATAACTCATAACTGAATTGATTAAAGTATACACACGCGTATCTTAAATCTAAATATATCAGAAATAACAGTTACAAACTGAATATACACCGCCGGAACGTCTTGTTGACAAACCACAGCAGTAATTGTTTTCACCTCAAATAGACGTAATTGATTGGTTAAAATTACCGAAATAGGACAACTTCAACACGAAATAACTTCGAAAATAAACTATTTTCTCAAGAGTAAATGATGCTTTAAGTGATACATTCTACCAGAATACGAAATTTGAAAGTGTTTAGTTACAACAAATTATATTTTCTATGTGCCGGCCAAACGAAAAGATCCTACCTTAGGAATGTGAACCCAGGTTCGAAATTTCCCCAATACACATGATGAAGTCTGGAGGGTATATCAGCCGAAACGTTGTGTTAACAACAAAAAAGATGACGACAAATATCCGTCGAATGTAAATAAATAATGTAAACATTATCATTGGACTGATATGTATTTTTATATTTTTTTATAATTTTAGAAGAAATGGCATTCTAAATCTATTTTCTGAACTACGCGTGATTCCGTTTTGGAGTAAATATTTTTATTTTGCGCTTATATTTTTCGCTGACTAGACGTGTACTCTCAGAGATGAAATGATGTACTAACTTATCTGTGCATATACAAATTAACATATTATAGCGGTTGAGAGGCATGGAGAAAAAACTTTGTTAGGTCATAAGCTTTTTCTTCTGGGAAGTTATAATTTGAGCACGCTTAATTTGGAAAAACTTTTACTCAACATTACAGTACTTAAAATGGATTTCAAAATACATTAGAAATATGTAAAATACAATAGACTATTTAATGGGAATTTAGTGAATATATCTGAGCATACTTAGCATTGAAACTACTCAATGTATAACCTAATTTTTAAAAGGACAGCACGTTCCATGTAATTTGTTTCCTTAGATTTTCTCCTATTTTCATAGTTAAATCTATGTGATTGATGTAAATACAGTTGTTAATAAGATTTATGCTAACAGGGCACCTTATTTGTGTTTTAAAAGAAACTTCAATAGTGTCTTTATACGCTATAACTCCACAAAATTCTATAATCAAATCAATATTTGAATATACAATAATCATACATGGAACATGACTTTTCTCTAAAACTGTCTTCAAGCGAAAGAACGTTTACATTATTACCCAGGAAACTATTTCCGGTATCACTATTATAGTAATAATTCAATGCAGGTAACGACTTATAGTTTGTAACAGTGATTTATTTCATGTTTTATTTTACGGGGCCGTTGATATGAAGACATTGTGAAGAAAAATACACATACGCATACACACACACGTAGAAACATAAACAAATGCACACACAGGTATACACCCATATTTCTATGAATTTTAGCATATGTATCTGAGTATTTATATGGTTATATGTATTATCTTTATATTTTTATTTGTTGTTTTTTTTTTCAATCATTGGAAGGCAACCATGCTGGGGCGTCGTTTCAGATGTTTTAGAACAAAATCTTTAATTCAGCTGTTAAGTTAGAGTTAAATAAAGAAACAAAAAGCGGCTGTTAAGAGGGAGTAGGGGACAAGCACAAACATAAAAGACACCCACATATAATATATAGATATATATATATATATATATACAAATATATAAATATATACATATGCATATATATGCATATATATGCTTACATATAATACGCATATATATGCATATATATATATATATATATATATATATATATATATACAAAGTAAAAATAAGATAAATATAAAAATAGAATAATTTCCAAACAAAGTAAAAATAGATTACGCAACTACATATGGTATAACATACCATACAATGTAGCCGTCACAGGTAAATTATGTAAGAGGATATTCTCAATTATATCAAAGAACTTTCCACCCACTCACAAATATAGCAGTATCTTTTCAAATAAAACTATTAGAATCTCATATTCAACCCTCCCTAATATGAAATGTATTATATCTAAACATAACAAAACCAAAATAAAAAAGCTAGATTAAGAATGATTAATGATTATCAACATAACACCGATATTCCCAAAACCCCCACTGACAGTATAAGATGTGAGGTATCTTCGAACAACCCAAATAGAGGTAGCAGCTATAATTATAACAACAATGTAAACGTTAAACCTAACCACCCGGGTACTAACATAGATAATAATACTACAAACGGTTACCCCATAAATGTAGACATAAGACGACCGTACAAGTGTAAAATCGGGTGCAATTGTGTAACACCTACAACATGCCCGTTACGCGGAAACTGCTTAGCTAAAAACGTAATATACTCCTGCGAAATTATCACAGAAACTAACACCCTCACATACCTGGGATGCTCTTCATCCTGGAAATCTAGGTTTTATAACCACGGATCTTCGTTTAGACTCAGGCATAAGGCTAACAACACCTCATTATCTCGCAGAATTTGGGAGCTTAAGGACGACAAGATTAATTTTAACCTTAGATGGTCTATTGTTGGATCGGCCCCTACGTATAAAGATAATAGAACTGGTTGCCAGTTATGCTCACTTGAACTTTTGAAAATTATTAAATTTCCTGATAAAAATAAACTAATTAATAATAGGTCAGATTTCAAACCCTCCTGTATCCATAACTTGATGAAAATCTTTAGATATTATAACCCTTAAATCCTCTCTTTTAGTTATGTGCACTTCTACACCTCATATATATTTAACTATTCCTACCTACCTTAACCCAGACACCTAAATAACATAGCCCGTACTCTACCCCTAACTTTACTATATACATCAGTATTTTGGTTTACCCTCGAAGAACTAGGTTATGACCACTTAATTTAAACAAATTTTAATTTCTAGTTTACACATATTTTTAATTTTTAGTTTACACAAATTTTCAATAAACCGGATCCATAATCCCAAACCTATGGATATAGTTCTAGCTTCAGTCACTGACTCGAAACCCTCCAAGGACACTGCAATACGAAGTTATAACACGAAATAACACTGTGTGTATGTGTATGTATGTGGGTATATATATGTGTATATACTATCTATACTGCTTATAAGTTGTGTTTTTTACTTTTATTTTTATTTTTATATTTTTTATTTCTATTTTTACGTTATTTTCATACTTTTATATATATATATATATATATATATATATATATCATAAATGTATAGGGATTGACAGTAACCTGCTTCTCCAACATACTGAGAATTCAGAAATAGCAGTCAAAGAACTACTGATTTCAAAACTAATAATTTGTAGTTTTGAAATCAGTAGTTCTTTGACTGCTATTTCTGAATTCTCAGTATGTTGGAGAAGCAGGTTACTGTCAATCCCTATATATTTATGATTATATATATATATATATATATATATATATATATATATATATATATATATATATATATATATATATATATATATATATATATATATATATATATATATATATATATATATATATATATATATATATTATATATATACTTCACTTTATACTTTTACATTTATTTTATACCCTTTTCCTTCCGGTTTCGTTATGTTTTATTTTTTTAATTTTTTCATTGTTAATTTCTTTGTATTTCTTATGTTTTATCGGTTATATTTTGACCCGTTTATCATTATCCTTTATATTTTATTATTTTTTCATATTTAAGTTTTTCATTTTTTATGTTTTATCTCTTATTTTTATCAGTTTTATTATTCTTTAATATTTTTTAGTTCTTATTTCTTAGTCATTACATTATTAATGTGGGTGCTAATATTTCCTTTCATTAGTATACTATATTACTCTGTATTTTGAATTTTGCTTTTGAATTATAACGTCCAAACCTAACCCCTCCCCTTATAACGTATTTCGCTTTTCTTGTTGACATGTTTATTGATGAATTCTTTAAGGTCTTCTATGTTTAATTACCCGTTCCACTTCCTTCACCCTTCTTCATCTAGATAAGGATATGTAGATAGGTTAGTACACTTAAGATGTAATTCGCTTAGGTTGACCAATGACCACAAGAATATCATGTTTCATGTTTCATGTTCCAAGTCTATTCTGGCATGACACTTCTTATTTACGACCCACCACTGATATAGACAGACACAGCCCATACACATCTATCCCTTATGACCTTTAAGATCTCTGTATCTATTCTATATATCACTTTATCTTCTTCTACATTTAGATTGTTCCTCACCACCCTTCACCAGCCCATCTAAATAGCTTAGATGTAGCTTACTTGACTATCCAGACTTTCTCTTATTACTTCCTAGATTACCCGCCCCACCTTTATTTTTTATTTTTTTATTTTTTATTTTATTTTATTTTAAGTTTAAGTTTATTCTTACTTTTTTACATGAATATCTGTGTATGTATTTTTATTGTATTGTATTGTTCTTAACCACCAACGTAACACTACACACTGAATCGTGGCAAGGTATGGAAGGTTTTCGGAGGACCGGAGAGATTATGTCTGGGTGGAGAATTATACGAGGTATAGTACTATACAGAATACCGAAAGGATCTTCACCTCTTACATCACACCTTTCTTCCTGCTTCAACGCCGGGGTGGTATAATTTCCTGGGAGAGAAATAATTTTGCGGCTGAGGATAGCTTTACATTGTAAATTATACACATATATTATACACATATAAAGCTTGAAACACGCGTACCGCGGAATCCTTTGTAGTTTTGTTATTTTTTGGATTTACAATTTATATATATATATATATATATATATATATATATATATATATATAGAGAGAGAGAGAGAGAGAGAGAGCGAGAGAGAGTTATTAATATTTCTAAGTCTCTCTAAAGGAGACTACGGCAGCGGTACTGGAAATTAATAGTTATCGCCAAGCCAACATGGCAGTCCCAAAATTAGGACGAAAGCTGCCGTGAATTAACTCCAAGAAGCCATCGCCTCTAGCTAGCTATGTGACACACGAAACCTGTGTCCTTTATAACCTTCGAACAGGGGAGGTCAGCAGTTTCCCCTTGCTGGTTTGGCATCTGCAGAAAGTAGAAACTGCTGACCTCCCCTGTTCGAAGGTTATAAAGGACACAGGTTTCGTGTATCACATAGCTAGCTAGAGGCGATGGCTTCTTGGAGCTAATTCACGGCAGCTTTCGTCCTAATTTTGGGACTGCCATATTGGCTTGGCGATAACTATTAATTTCCAGTACCGCTGCCGTAGTCTCCTTTAGAGAGACTTAGAAATATTAATAACTCTATTTCTGAAAACCAGTGGATAGATTCCACTGAAATTAGATAAATAACCTTCGAACAGATAGCCGGCAGCGCCATTCGATTGGAGCTTGGCTGCTCTGCATTGACAAGGGGCAACACCCAGAAACTAGTCTGCAGATGCCAAACCAGCAAGGACCGCCATGTTGGTTTCGCGATAACTATATATATATATATATATATATATATATATATATATATATATATATATATATATATATATATATATGAACGTATATATATATATATATATATATATTTATATGTATATGCACGACGTGGTATCAAAACATTCCCAGACTAGTTCTGTAGAGCCTTACCGGGTGATAGCACATGGTTTGGTGCGCAGTGAGAGCTAGCAGTGAACTTCATGAGGCAGTGTACCGAGAGACATCAGTATATTTACTTCGCAAGTTGTGAAATTTTGTTTTAAACTTGACAAGTATGCCTCAGAGACATTGAGCATGCTCAAGCAAGCTTACGGTGGCGAGGCAATCAGTCCCACGCAATGTTCCGAGTGTCACATGCATTTCAAAACCCAAAGAAGGTCCCCGAAATACAATGAGCGATCTGGAAGTCTTGCACGTATGTCAAAACCCGTAATGTTGTATTGTGCGCCGCGAATTATCCCCCCTCCCCCCACACACACACGTTCACTAGGCCAGAGCGTCAATCGAGGATTTTACTGTGTCATTTTGAAGAGTTTAGAGAAGGTATTCGGTGACAGAAGCTGAATCTCCGGAGGACGCAGATTTCGATTTTTCAAGATGACAATACCCTGTGTCACCGAGCTCTCTTCATTTATATGGCTTCCGCACCCACCCTATTCACAATATTCAGCAGATGCGGACTTCCATTCCTCCCACAAAGTGAAAATGCAGACCTGGCCACGCTGTTTTAACACCATTGTTGAGTTCCAGAAAGAATCACAGAAGGTCCTCCACTCTCTTACGTAAAATGACTTCCAGACCGGATTACACAAATAGCAGAGACTCTGAGACCGGTACGTTGCTGCACAAGGTAACTATTCCGATGGTATGATGTTAAAACTTAGGTAAATAAGTAATTTTTTTTTAAACATGAATAGGGTCTATGCAAGTGTATATATACATATACATACATATGTATGTATATATATAATTATACATATGTATATATATATATATATATATATATATATATATATATATATATATATATATATATATATATATATATATATATATATACATATATATATATACATGTATGTATGTATATATATATATATATATATATACAGACACACACACGCATATGTATATTAAACATGACTAGTCTCTATGCATGTATATATATATATATATATATATATATGTATATATATATATATATTGAGGCAACTTGTCAGGATGAACTTATTTTCACACTCAAAAGAATATTAGGTGGGTCTCAAACTATACATTTTTTCCACTCGATATTCATGCAGTCTATGCAGATGGCACGATCCAACTTACTGAATGAATCCGATCTTGTTTGTTCATACATGTACTTTATATAAAGATACTTTCAAAATACTTCTACACTGTAGATTCTAGGGTAGATGAGTGAAACTCAAATGAGCAACAAAGGCGTGTAAGTGTCAATTCATCACGGCTGTTTCGAGCGACTCCTGAAATTGATGAATGAAATCAGATGACCGCATAGACTTACTTTAAAGCACTACACCATGAAATAGAGCGAGTTTTTGTTTTTGAAACATCGTCGGCAAATATCTTCAGATCTGTTTTGATTGGGCTGCGTGTTGTGCTTGGCATTTACGAGCAACTCTATACAAGACTGTTTCACCAGTGCCCGCCCTATTGAAGAATATAGCTCAGATTTATGATGTTTTTTTTTTATCATAAATATATATTGTAACTATCCTATCATGTACCTCCTCTGTCTGATGTCTATACTTCTGATTGACAATATATATCTCCAGATAATTTACATTCCTTAAAAATCAGTAATTTTCATCATAAAATTCACACGTTGATAAATTGGTGATAAATCGACATCTCAATTCTTCCTCATATATTTGATAAACCTAAGGAGTTGAGAAATGCATAATATGTTTCATAGTCTTATGTATATAGAACATACAGCACACTTCAGTGAACCAGTTTTACGACACAAATATGGCCTGTGACTAGATATTTGTAGATGTACCTGATAACTAATTATTCTGTTCGTATTAAGTATTCATGCTATGTTTAAACTTCCTTTAATCATTGGGTGTGTTTGGATGCTGTTCGAGTTGCAGGGAATATTCCTTCATCAATACTTACGGTATTATGATGATCGACCACATACTTTTCTAATGTAGGCACAAAGCCTGAAATTTCTAGGTAGGGGGCCAGTCGATTAGATCGACCCCAGTACGCAACTGGTATTTAATTTATCGACCCCACAAATGATGAAAGGCAAAGTCCACCTCGGCGAAATTTGAATTCAGAAAGTAAAGACAGACGAAATGCCACTAAGCATTTCGCCCGGTTTGATAACGTTTCTGCCAACTCGTCGCCTTTGATGATAGACTAAATAAGTGTCTCGTTTGCGTCATTAACTCTTTACAACTATTGGAGTGTGCCCATTTATTAATACCCAAGTGCTGGTTATTGCGTGGCAATTTCACAATCGGGTGTCATATATGGGCGGGGATAAAAAGTGGTTTACCAGCAAAAAGAAAATGGAGGGGATACAAAAATGACATACATCAGCTGGTAGACATTGTATTGTGTCTATTTAATACAAAATAAAAGGGAGTATTGTAAAAATAGATACACATGCAAAGACTATGTGCTACACAAATATATACTAATAATAGTAATACGTAAATGAGTAAAAGTTTAAGAGATCAGTTCATTACGGCCGTTTCTGCCAATGAGCCACGATATCCTCCATGCTAGCTCCATCTCTTCAGTGTTCTGTAGGTATGAGTAGATAGAATTTGGATGGTGAGTGTGCCTCTAGGTTTCATCAGAAGGTCTAAATGGCTAGGAGAGCCGATACATATTAGTCAGTTACTAATAGGTACAGTATATTTTTCTTAATGAAGTGGGCATAAGAAGAATAGGAGCAAGCCTTGGAGTGTGAGAGGAGTAAAATTTAGTAAAATCGATTAGGTATAGCATAGGGAAATAAGTCATATACTTCAAGTGTTGCCTTCCAAAATTCATGTCATTTTGTCCAATGGTGGAGAGGTAGGTATAGTTGTTCTAAGGATGAATTCTTTTAGGAAGAGTAAATTTAGGCAGTGGTACCTAATTTGTTTAAATATAAATAAAGTAACGTTTGTGTTTACAGTGGTGGGTTTGAAAGTATGGTCCGTGTTTCAGAGGTGAAAGTTTATATGTAGGATGCCAGTATATCTATACACCCCCCCCACACACACACACATACACACACACACACACACACACACACACACACACACACACATATTTATATATATATATATATACATAATTAAGGGATCAGCAAACATTTGCTTCACCATGCCTTTGTGAGTTACAAGTGATGCTATCTGTGGGAGTCTCAGCTTTTTTAGCTGCTATTTCTGATCTTCGGTATATGGTGAAGCAAATATTTTCTGATCCCTTAATTATGTTTATAAATATATATGAGCTTTTAAATAAGTTCTCCACCAATAATGGTGCTTACATACCGATGGGCTTGGTAAACATTCTTAATTAATAATTGTTGATTTATTAATGAATTAATAAATTGATAATCCTTTACCCTTTTAATTTGTGTATATATATATATATATATATATATATATATATATATATATATATATATATACATGTGTATTTGCATATATGTATGTATCTTCGTACGTATATATGTATAAATAATGTTACAAATTGGCTGTAGTTCAACAAAAGCTATTTCAGTCGTATTCCTCATTGATGAAGAAACCATTTACATTATTTAAAAAAGAAACGTTTTCTTGAGGTCAATTAAAATTA
This sequence comes from Octopus bimaculoides, assembly GCF_046866305.1. Classification (NCBI taxonomy): domain Eukaryota; kingdom Metazoa; phylum Mollusca; class Cephalopoda; order Octopoda; family Octopodidae; genus Octopus; species Octopus bimaculoides. The sequence continues at coordinate 32,264,912 of NC_142939.1, forward strand.
AAATAAGATTTACCCTTTGATTTTTTTCACACTGTAATATATGCCCATTAACTCAATTACCTCAGTACCAGTATGTATGTATGTATGTATGTATGTATGTATGTATGTATGTATGTATGTATGTATGTATGTATGTATAGATAGATAGATAGATAGATAGATAGATAGATAGATAGATAGATACACAAATACATACATACAAACATACATGTATACATACATACATACACGCATGCATGCATGCATACATACATACATACATACATTCATACATGCATGCATACATACATACATACATAGAAGGACTCTACCATCGAAGACGACGTATAAGCGTTCAGCTTTTGCCGAACGACCTGCACATTTGATCCGTTTTTGTTGATCAAATGGTCGTGCTCACTTTTTCCATCAAAGCGACGTTGTCTGAATAGGTGCAGTGTGTGCCATGCCTCAGGCGTCGACGTGATCGCAGTGCAACGTGAGATGAAGTGCTTTAATAGATAACGTAACGCTCTGTCCGGTATACGAAGTGAAATCAAGATTGATATATCGTGAGTTCAACACCCTTAAACACTAATCCAAGCACCCTCATAAATATGTACAGAGGAACATCCATATATGCAAGAGGGTGATTATGTGTGTGTACCATTGTTTGTGTGTGTGTGTGTGCATGTGTGCGTGTGCGATGTGTGTGTGCGCGTGTGCGTGAGCGTGTGTGCTTGTGTGTGTGTGTGTGTGTGTGTGTGTGTGTGTGTGTGTGTGTGTGTGCGTGCGTAAAAATATAAACTCCATATCGCAAGGGGAAATAACATTTATTATCTTACCGCACGACGAAAACAATATGAATATTATATTTTATGAGTGGAGCGGTGAGCTGGAAGAAATGTTAGCATGTCGAGTGAAATGCTTAGCGGTATTTCGTCTGACACTGCGTTCTGAGTTCAAATTTCGCCGAGGTCGACTTTGCCTTTCATCCTTTCGGGGTCGATAAATTAAGTACCAGTTACGCACTGGGGTCGATATAATCGACTTAATCCGTTTGTCTGTCATTGTTTGTCCCCTCTGTGTGTAGCCCCTTGTGGGCAGTAAAAAAATAGGTATTTCACCTACTTTACGGTCTGGGTTCAAATCCTACGGAGGTTGACTTTACCATTCATCGTTTCGGGGTTGATAGATTAAGTACCAGTTGCATACTGTGGTCGATCTAATCGTCTGGCCTCCTACCCAAAAATGTCGGCTTTGTGCCTAGAGTAGATAAGAATATATTTTATGAGTCAGATGTGTGCCACTCATCTTAAAGAATGAATAGGCGACTCACCTGAGGACGAACAGTAAATGAAAAAGCCAAATAAGATAAATTAAAGATACAGAAATTATTCACACACAGAAACTTCCGAGCTTCTTTTGAAATTAAGTGTGCGTGTCAGACTGTTTCTGTGAGTGAGCGTATGTATATACTTGTGTATGTGTGCGTCGTTACAGGGAACAGCATCAATTTCTGTTGCATGTTTATTTCGGAACTCATAGTGATTTCATGTTATCACAATATGGGGTTTGACTGCCATGTCATTTCTTCCTGTATAGTTACGTAAGTCTGTTATGTTTGGTGTGTGTTTGGCTTTATAGATTTAATATGAGATTTCTGAGCGATGGTATACATGCAATGCCTTTCAGTACGTATGTCTTTCAGTGCAGGATTTTATGTCCGAAGATTTATTTGATTTTCAACGTGTTACTTTCTTTCATATAAGCATCTCCATGTTTATGTATTGATAGTGTTGTGTACCTTTATGTTGATAAACAGCAGGACTGTATTATATCGCCAGATGCATATGTTCATTGTTCGTGTTAAAATGTATTTCTTTCAATTTTCTTATGTGTGTATAATGTTATGTTGGCAATAGGAGTTATGTCAGTTCAATAATTTTTCAGGGCAAGATGGTTAGCGGCATCTCGTTCGCCCTTACGGTTTGATTTCGAATGTCATTTAAGTTGCCATTGCATTTTATGGTTTCGGCGTCGATAAAATATGTACCATTTGAATACTGGGTTCGACGTAATCAGCCTATGCTTTCCTCCAAATTGCTGCCTTTGCACAAAATTTGAAATAATTAATCAAGTGTTTGTTTCAGTAAGGTTTTATTGAACTTTCATGTGGGATAAATTTTTTCAAAGAAGTCTTAAATTTGTTTTGTGCATGCTTAGTGCATTGCACATGTGTATATTTGCATTACGCGCGCCTATGTTCTTATAGAAAGCCAATGTTGCTTTGTTAAATAATGTTCATATTTCGAATGCTTGTCATGAAAATAATTTCGTTTGTTATGGAGTGCTGTTATATTCCTTGTCTGAGTCATGCTTTTAAAAGTGAGTATGCGTATGTGTTTCTTATATAAGTGAAAGTCAGTAGGGAAATATCCAATAGATTTAGTTATACTGGTGAAGTGCATCGAGTAGAGTGTTGCACGAAATATGTTGAAACTAGAGGTTGTATGGAGATAAACAACTAAAGAGGTAAACAATGGAAAGTTTGTCTTTTTTCCTCTTCTGGGACGAGAGTTCAGTCATTCATTGTATTGCTGAAACGTTAGAAGTAGTAATGGTGCATGGATTTTTCCACGGAAAGAAAAGAAAAGTCGTAAAATTGCCATTTTGTTTCGGATATCACACACACACACATACACACACACACACACACACACACACACACACACACAAACACACACACTCACACTCACACTCACACACACAAGCACATATATAAATGTGGGTATATGTGTGAGTACATACAAACACACACACACACATACATACATACATACATACATACATACATACATACATACATCAGAATCTATACAAAGTGATCTCTCGTTTGCCTCCTGATATTTAAGAGTAGCTGCCTGCGGAATAGAAAATTAATAACCAAGTGATAATAGACGTTTGCTTAGATTTCTTTACATATTCCCTCATATGTGTGGTGTGCAACAAACGTATGTATCGTAGTACGTCTACACATCTGCATATGCGTAAAAGAATAGGCAAGCACTGAGAGTGACGGGGTGATATATGGCTCAATTCAAAGTCTTTAATACTATTCTTTTATAGGATCTCTTCAAGTGGAAATTAATATCAGTATGAGAGGGCCAGCTTGTTGTGTCTTTGCTATGCCAGACTATGCCGGCATACATATTGAAATAAATGGAAACCGACTTTTGATAAACTATTTCTTCGAGGACAAAACCGTCTGATTTATGGTCATCGCCGTACATGTTGAAAGTGTTGATAGTGCCGAACGATAATCACGAATACGATATCGATTAATTCTTATACATCATGTCAGAAATGCCGATGAAAAATATCTAAAGATTTTCAATAAATGTTACATCTGATCATTGTATTGTTCATCACATTGAGTATATCGTGTTGGTAGCCTCGTGGAAACAACGTCTCTGTGGAATCATTCTCATAGCGTGTGAGTTTTTCTACTGGTTGTGCTAGTGGTCTTACAAACTGAAATTTACATTTGAGATGCAAGGAAATGAAAACGATTTTTGCATGAACAAAACTAGCATCTCGGAATACACATTTGTACGCATATTCAAGTATGTTTTTCATTGTTCAAATTTATATACTGCAGATCAGTTTCTGAACACAGGTGGAGTACATTCTCTTGCTATAAATTGTACTTTACATTCTATCAGCTTTAGCAGTTGTTTTTTTTTTATTTCAACTAGTACAAGACATGTACTAAAATATTTACGGACGAATCCACAAAGGTGGCGCATGGGTGGTGAATTTAAACTGATAATCCATTTTCACTTCCTCCGATGCTCTGAAAGAGGCCTTCCAAGATTTTATTAACTCTAGATTTCCAGGCTTTTATAGCTCCGATCCAGGCTGGACAAGCAAACGCTGAAATGGCAAACACGTATTGACAATATCGGTACATAATTTGATGAATAAAACTATTTCTTTTGTTTATAAAACGTTAGTAAAAGTTTATTCTGTTTACTATTTACATTTGACGGATATTTGTCCTCTTCTTGTTCGTTATTAACACAACGTTTCGGCTGATATACCCACTAGCCTTCGTCAGATATCTTGGGGAAATTTGAAACCTGGGTTCTCATTCTTAAGGTATTTATCGATGTTATTATTATTATTATTATTATTATTATTATTATTATTATTATTATTATTATTATTATTATTATTATTATGTCCGTGGGCATATGTCATAGTGATTAAGAGCGCGGGCTACTAACTGAAAGATTCCGAGTTCGATTCCAAGCAGTGACTTGAATAATGCTAATGATAATAATAATAATAATAATAATAATAATAATAATAATAATAATAATAATAACAATGAAAAAACAAAATTTTATGAATAACGGCGGTAATGAAACTGAAACCAATGATGTTGACAGTGTTAAACCCGGTAGGCTCAGAGATACTTGTCCGGCTCCAGCCTGTCGATATCCAGAAAGGGACCACCACATTCGGCGTAGAATGAGGAAGCAAATTGATGCTATGTTACTACCTGAGCAGACCGGTAGATGAAAATAGTGCTCAAATTAGGGTTTAACGACAACGTATGTATGATCATTGGAGAGAAAAAAGAGTTGATGTGATCAAGCTAGAGCAATAAGTAAATATTGTTGGTTCACAGAAGTAGAACTCGAAGCTATCAAAAGAGGGCGCATGGAAACTAACAGCAGAGATAACAATGAAAATACAGTTCTTACTAATAAGATTAATCCCATAGCACAGGAAAGGAGCATTGTTAGTTTACTTAATGAAATGAATATAGATGATCTAAAAGAAGACAATAAAACTAATGGTGACATGACAGATGAACAAAGGCAATATACGACAGAATAAAGGTAAGACTACAGGAGGAAAATAGCGACGTTATTTGCAAACTTAAAAATGTTGATCAACTTAAATTGAACCAAGAAACGAAAAATAGAACAAACATCACAGAAACAAATAATTTGATCAAGGGAGCAAGTATTGCTGTAGTAGAAAACGTGGCTGTTGATGTCAAGTAAAAGAAACACAATGGAAGGGACAAAAGAAAAGATCCATGGTGAAAAAAAAATCCGGGTAGGGTAAGACATGCTCTCATAGGACATCTCTGTGTTAGACCGAAAAGAGAAAGGGGAGCTTAAAAGGGAACCAAAGTAAAGGGCGCTGAAAAGAAGTATAATTTTGAAAGAAAGGCCTGAAAGTAGTAATGGAGGAACTGAAATAGTGCATCGTTGCAAAGAAAGCAACGATGGTAAGATACGGCCAAAGAATGAAAGGCTAACACCAGAATAGGTTATTCAGAGTAGATCAGAAGAGATTCTATAAAGAAATAAATGGAGAGTATACAGATGAAGAGTTGATACCAGATAACAATGGGAGTGAAAGGTTTTCCGAGTGACATTTGGAGCAAAGACAAGGAAAGGAGCACAAGAAGGATACTGAATGGTTGCAAGAACTGAAACAAACAGTAGTCTGTCCGAAACAGGCAGAACTAGTAATTTCAGTTACGGGAATGAAGGAAATCAGCAAAAAGATGAGCAACTGGAAGGCCCCGGGACCAGACTGATTTCAAGGCTATTGGATCAATAGATTTGGTGAATGTCATGCACGAATAGCTGCGCAACTCAACGCCTTGTTAAATGTCGACCAAGGAACACCAGAGTGGTTGACATTGGGTAGGACATTGATGTGCCTGAAAAACATCCAAAACGGCAATACGGTAGACAATTACAGGCTGATATCCTGTTTGCTACTTATGTGGAAGCTATTGACAGGAATACTCGCAGAGTCAATATACAAACATCTGGTAAAAAACGTACTCCTGCCACACGAACAGAAGTGTTGTAAGCGTAAGTGCAGAAGTACCAACGATCAGAACTTGATAGACAAACTGTAGTTAGAGACGGCAAGAGGATAAAAAGTAACTTTGCCATATCATGGATCGACTATCATAAGGCGTACGATATGGTCCCACATTCCCGGATTATGGAGTGTATGAACCTACTTGGTATTGTATCGAATGTTGTGCGATTGCTTGGAATAAGAATGGCAATTTGGAGGACGGGCCTGACAGCATATGAAAGAAGTTTAGGGACAGTAGAAATTAGGTGGGGGCATCTTCCAAGTGGACTGTCTATCCCCACTGATCTTTGTACTGTGCTTGATACCACTAATACTGATTCTGAGGAAAGCAAAAGCTGGGTATGAATTCAGAAGCCGCCAGCAAAAAGTCAGCCACTTGTCATTCATGGACGATCTCAAACTTTCTGGTAAAGATGAAGCGCAAGTCAGTTCCCTCGTTGATATGGTGTATACCTTCAGTGCTGATGTCAGAATGGAGTGCGGACTAAGAAAGTGTGGTGTGTTAGTATTGAAGAGAGGCAAAAATCAAATGTATGGACAGGCTAATGATACCATCGAGGGAGCTTATGCATCAGAGACGGGCTCTAAGTACCTGGGAATATTGGAAATGGATAAATTGATGGAGAAAGAAATGGCACAAAAATTTGAGGTGGAGTGTTTGCGCAAACTGAGATAAGACAGACAGTGAAAAAAGGATGGCTGTGGAAGACTAAAAGTGATCTAAAACCGGAAACGACGACTCTAATCTCTGCTGTCCAAGAGCAAGCACGAAGAACAAACTACATAAAATACAGAATAGACAACACATCAGAAAGTGATAAGTACAGAATCTGTGGACAAAACGGTGAAACCGAATGGCATATTACCAACCAAACTACGCCACGAGCCCAGAATGAATATACGAGTCGCCACGTCAGTATAGAAAGGCTTGTCCATCGGACACTTTGCAACTAGTATGGACTTGACAGAGCAAAAAATTGGTACAACCACAAACCCGAAGGCATCATCGAAAATAGAAATGCAAAGATTCTATGGGATTTTATGATTCATTAGTTAGAGAATAGAAAGTCGGACACAGTCTCAATTAAGAAAGAAAACAAACTATGCTGGATTATAGATATAGCATGCCCAGCTGACAACAGGATATGCAATAAGGAAGAAAGAAATTCGAAAGATATGACAGTTTAGCTTGGGAAGTTAAGCAGTTGTGGTTGATGAAAATGGTAGTAGTACCAATAATTGTCGGAGCCCTGGGAACAATGAGTAAACATATTGAGAAGTAGGTGAAGCAAATAGGGGCTGCAATAAGAATGGAACACTTGCAGAAAACAGCACTGCTTGGAACCGCTAGAATACTCCGGAAGTTGCTTGGAAAATAAGAGGCTTTACATTAGTTCACTGATAATGAACAGCTGAAACTGTAATACATCTCCAGCGTTAGAAGCTGTGCAAAGGCAATAATAATAAGGCAATAATAATAATAATAATAATAATAATAATAATAATAATAATAATAATAATAATAATAATAATAATAATAATAATAATAATAACACATATAATAATAATAACAATGATAATAATAATAATAATAATAATAATAATAATAATAATAATAATAATAATAATAATAATAATAATAATAAAGAGAAAGCAAGCATACTCTGGGATATGCCAATACACACAGATAGAGAAATTAATGCTTTCGATTTGATGTATCAATACCAGCAGATGACAACGTTTCCCTAAAAGAAATGGAAACACTTTCAAAATACAAAGACCTGGAAATAGAGGTAACTCGAATGTGGAATCTAAAAATAGAAACAATTCCTATCATAGTAGGTGCCTTAGTTATAATAAAAAATTATTCAGACAAATACATAACAAAAACTCCAGGACTTACAAATATATATAACATACAGAGAATTGCACTACTGGGCACTGCACACATCCTACGGAAAACACTTTCAATACAGTAACCATAAGAGCATCCCAGCAAACCACAGCACATACCCAAGGCACACAGAGCTGCGCTCGGTAGTGAAGTGAAAGCACGTTATAAAAATAAAACTACTGAACAATAATAATAATAATAATAATAATAATAATAATAATAATAATAATAATAATAATGATGATGATAATAACATCGAAATATACCTTAGGAATGATAACCTAGGTTCGAAATTTCCTCCAAGACACCTCATGAAGGCTGCTGGGTATATCAGCCGAAACGTTGTGTTACCAAACACGATTTGGATAAATATCCGTGAAATGTAAATAATATAAATAACGTACATAATTCTTAATCTTTTAAAAATAGAGCTGTATTTCTTTCTTTTCTAAAATATCATACTGGACGACCTAATATAACATGTCGTAGATGTAAGATCTTCTTGCAACATCCTAGTTGTCAAAATAGTGTCTGCTGCTTACAATTGAGTTATAGATTTCCATCAAATGTTTCATAACATACATGTGCATTAAATATACTGATTTTCACATTTGAAATTTGAATTCATGTTTCAAAGTAACGTATTCATTTCTCTACTATGTTTACCGTTTATATACTCGTATACGTTTGTATATAAGTGTACAATATGTGTGTATGCAGAGAGAATATGTGGTGAGATGAAGCATGTGTAGTTGTATAAGAATTTTCTACATGACGATGCTTTACTGTGAATAGGAATAAAAATCATTTCGAAATATGATGCTATGTCACAAGGAAAAAATATTTAGATATTTGCATGGTTCCTCGAACAGCTCCTCTTTTTGAAAGCATGCATAAATATACTTTCTTTCAATATCATATTTTCAATCGTTAATGTCAAATTAATATCGTTACTTTATTTGTTTGAAACATGGCTTGTCATTCCCTATTCACTCATATATATTTCGAATTGCGTATATATATATATATATATATAGCAAAGTTTTCTTCTTCTAAATATGAGCCATTTGAAAACATTAATACAACCGGTAATAACTAGCAGAGGACTCAGATGTATGCTAATTTTACAATACAAGTATTTTCTAAAAAAATAATAGCGGTTCATAGGTTTTGTACGTGATCTTACAACGTTTCTATGTGTTAAATGGAAGAGAGGTACATTCGTAGCTTATTAGAAATTTACTTGGAATATTTTACGGTAGATTTTATAGTAAGTATTACATATTTCAAACGAGGATTTATTTGAATATTCCGATGTTTGCTTGGTTTCGTTTTCTCATTCGGCGTGCTTCATCCAATGTATCACTCCCAATGTTGTGTTCGTTCCAGTTTTGCTATAAATTGTAAAGTTGTAGAATATTAAGCTTAACGTGTTTACTGATATATTTATCAGTATCATCACTACTACCTTGCTTCTTTAACATTAATCCATTTATCAACGTTACTTTTATCATATTAGCCATATAAACCGATCACTACTTAACAATATAGTCCCCGTCATTATAATCATTGAATCACACCATCTTCCTAGTCACTTAAAGATTTACGATTCCGTAGTTTTTCTATTTTATTGAACTCCGGAAAAAAAGTCGACAGCATTATCTGTGTTTTCTGCTCATAATTGTTTGCAACATGTGTATGCTTCGAATCCAAATACGTGCAAAATCACGGGAAAAGGAAAATAGATATGAATGAAAAATAATATTGATATTATATTCTTTATTAACAATATCTGCATAACTATTGTACAATGTTTTCAAGTGAATGTTGTAAATGTTGTTAACATGATGTTTTCCTACTGCATGTAGTGAAAACACAATACAACAGGGTATAAAATAACATATACATAAAATATAACCAGTTCGTGTATAAACATTTCAGTAAAGTCATTTTGATTGAATATGCGAATTTACATAAAATGCGAGAGTTGAGGAGAAAAATATATCTGTTTAAGTGAGAGAGGGAGAGAGAAAGAGAGAAAGAGAAAGAAAGGGAGCATATTGTGTGCTCAGTGACAGGTAATTGTGATTAGTAACGTGAGAACAATGGATCGTTTCTCTGTCGTATTTTCCAAAAATTGGTAAACATGGCACACAATTTTGAGGACAGGGGAAAGTCTCTGTAATTGACTTCAGTAATTTATTGGAATTTTATTGTATTCAGCTGCGAAAACTTACACAAAGAACAAGAACAACAAAAAGGAAACATAATGTTTGAGGAGGTTAAGGATTCTGCGAAACAGCAGCTGTTACAAATCTATCAATAGTGACTAGAACAACAACACACATAAATATAATAATGTTTTCGTAATCAAAGAGGGTTGAATAAATGACCGATATTGGAGCTGAAGGATAAAGTGCCGAATTACATAAAAAAATCCCTATAAACAAGCAGAATAGTGAAAAGCAATTCTCAGAAAAACCTCCAAGTGGGTGGATTTCTGAAAGCTACCCACACTCTTATGACCAACAGCTCTCGCACGCCCGGGTGACTTCACTTCTGTGTGCGTAGATTTTATCTCGAACTGACAATGCCGAGTTGTAAGATCCTTGGTGAGGAATTCCGAAATTACGAACGGACCTTGAGCAGAAATCCGCCAGAGCACACCAGGTAAGAAATCGAAACCTACAATTTCCTCGAAAATGTTCCTTTTGCCGGCTTCTATTTCTCAGTAATCCACAAAGGAGTAATTTCCACCTTACGTACCGTCCAATGGTATATTACTGTCGTGCTTGATGATATCCCAGATGATACGCGCAATTTGTTGTGCTTGATCTCGGCTCACACGTGTTCAAATAACTGTCTCCTACACATCCAATTTAAGTCGATCAGGTAAACTACATATCATTCTTCGGTGCGGCCAACCTGTCAGAATCATGGACAACACAGTATGTGCCTCAATACAGAATAGTCTATCTAAACAGGATTCGGACGATCTGATGTAGGTTGTATATATCTACATAGGCAAATTCTGGATATTTTGTCGTTACCAATCAGAGAGTAGAAATTCTTCGAACAGATGTGCAAAGCTTTTCAAACTCCTTATCGCTGTGAATATAGCGTTCAAATATTTCACTACCACACGCAATCACTGAAAGAGAGTTGACTGCCCACAACTAATGGAACATCAACAGCTATTATTCTAAAGGAATTGCCTCCTCTGTTGATCATATTTATCGCTTGGTAACTTCTATATAAAAAGAGATGATTCCTATAGTGATACCCAAAACATTACATTATTTACATTCTTTACAATTGACAGATATTTTTCCTTATCTTGTTTGTTGCTAACACAAGGTTTCGGCTGATATAACCTCCAGTCTTCATTAGGTGTGTTGGGGTAATTTGGAACCTGGGTTCGCATACCTAAGGCAATTTTCGATGTTGTTATGTTGTTATTATTATTATTATTATTATTATTATTATTATTATTATTATTATTATTATTACTATCATTATTATTATTATTATTATTACTATCATTATTATTATTATTATTATTATTATTATTATTATTATTATTATTATTAGTAGTAGTAGTAGTAGTAGTAGTAGTAGTAGTAGTAGTAGTAGTAGTAGTAGTAGTAGTCAAAATTAAAAGAAGAGTGCCATTTGTTATCTGGTGAACGATATTTCGACATCTCGTGTGTCTTCAACTGGTTCAAAAAATAAATTTGTCAATCTACTTCATTTTGGTTAATATAGAAAGGATTGAGGTAACTCCTCCTGAAGATATAGAGTCAAAATTAAAAGAAGAGTGCCATTTGTTATCTGGTGAACGATATTTCGACATCTCGTGTGTCTTCAACTGATTCAAAAAATAAATTTGTCAATCTACTTCATTTTGGTTAATATAGAAAGGATTGAGGTAACTCCTCTTGAAGATATAGAGTCAAAATTAAAAGAAGAGTGTCATTTGTTATCTGGTGAACGATATTTCGACATCTCGTGTGTCTTCAACTGGTTCAAAAAATAAATTTGTCAATCTACGAGATGTCGAAATATCGTTCACCAGATAACAAATGGCACTCTTCTTTTAATTTTGACTCTATATCTTCAGGAGGAGTTACCTCAATCCTTTCTATATTATTATTATTATTATTATTATTATTGAGTGAGAGAGCAGTGCATGCCGTGAAAGTGAAACTGGGATAAAATATACGAAGCCCGGTATACCCATCATGACTACTCATTTGATAAGAATACACCAGGCACATGCATCACAACCATATGTGAGTGACATGGTGATCCCATATCAAAGTAAACAGTGCATGACCGCGCAGGTGGGGCCCAGTTAGAATTATCTTCAGATCGAGTAGTCCATCCCGCTCAAGAGGTCCCTGAATAAGATTTGTTTAAGGATGTTGAGCAAAACACCCATGTTTCCAAAGGTGAATTATTCAAACCCCTAAAACTTGCTTTCAATTGTTGTTGTACATGCCTGTGTCTTTGAACTTGTTGATCACCGTCCCTATTCACCTGATTTAGCCCCATCTGACTATCATCTGTTACCCAGAATGAGAAACCACTTCGCTGGAGCCAGTATCGCAGTAATAATGACGTTCTATCTGCTGTTGATTCTTTTTTTCTTTTTGACCAACAAGATGAAAGCGTCAGCAATAGAATCGAAGTACTGCAGTACCCATAGCAAGAGTGCATGAACCGCAAAGGGGACTATTTTGAGAAATAAACCTCATTTGTTTACATTCCATGAGAGTATTCTTCGCCAGCCTATGAGCTCTCCAGCCGGCCGCGTGTATGTTTGAAATGTCTTGCAAAACTACAATGCGAATTTTTATTTGCAGTACTTTTCAGGCTCATAGGTAGCAGTGGCGGTGTTGTGCCATGAGCACTAATTCCTACAGGGGTAATGCGTTGTCTATATTTTCTTCAATCTCTTCACCCGTCTGGTTATAACCTGATATTGCTCCATTTCTTTGGTATCTATCCTGCTACCGTTTAGTGTTGAAAATCTACGATCTTCAACTTTTAAAGTTTCTTTCTTCTGTAATCCTATCCTGCTTCCTTCAATAATATGGTAAGGCTTTTCCCTATGAGAGTCTCTCCTTCATTTTCATAAGACTTTTCTATTAATCAAATACTCGGTCAACATCTTGGGGCTCCCTTTTACTGTTTTTTTTTTTTTACTCAGTTCAACCTCCACTTATATTTGTGTGCCAGCACGCCACAGTCACGGAAAAATACATGATAACGTCTCCCTTTGTTTATTTCCAACCTGACTTTACTTTCTTTGTCTTTGCCATTAGCAGGTCCGTCACAATGTCTTCTACCAAAGCGTCTACAATAAGGTTTCTTTTCGTTTTCGGCCATAACCAGTATTTGCTTATAACACCATTGGTTTCTTGCATCAATTAGTCCTGTATTTGTAATACTTTCCATCTGCTGGCTCATTCTTCATTCTATTATTGAATCCTCCTTATTATATTATTGAATTCTCCTCCTGTTTTAATAAGAAAATATTCTTTTTTCCATAGTACAGCATATATTTACAAACTCAATATTGCACAACTGAATAATCTGCATTTAACAGTCATCAGCTTCCGTTCTTCCCCGGTAAGAAGAGTTTGTTGATATTAGGCCTTGGGTGGTGCGCGTTGTGTATTGAGAGCAGCTTTCTAATACTATATTCTGTAGCACTGCCTTTATCTATTTTATAAAAGGAACATTGAATCGTAATATTGCTATAACCTACGTATTCTGTTGTTTGATAATACTCCCTTCATTAGATTTCGTTTTGATCACCTTCCTAATTGTCTGCCTGTGGTCTTTGTAGATTATTCTTTCTCATCCTTCCCTCTATTATCTCCCGCCTTTCAGCACCACTAGGTACTTGTAATCCCCATTATTTCTCAGTGATCTACTGGTATAATCTTGCAATAAATTTGTGCCAGCAGAAATTATCTTCCAACCTTACTTCATAATGAAATTCACTCACTTATTAAACCCAAACTGCGTCGTCACAAAATCTTTAATAAATACACTTAATGGTTACTATTAATACTATCATCATCATGACACCGAGCTAATAGAATAGTTAGCACGCTGAAAAAAGTGCTCAGCAACATTTCGTCCGTCTTCACGTTCTGAATTCAAATACCGCAGAGGTGGAGTTTGCCTACCATCATTCGTGGTCGACAAAACAAGTACGAGTTGAGCCCTGGGGTCAATGTACTCAATTTACTCAGGCCTTGTATCTATAATAGAAAGGATAATTATCATCACCATTATCATCATCACCATCATCATCATCATCATTATCGTCGTCGTCGTCGTCCTCATCGTCATTATCATTGTCATCAATATTATTATTATTATTATTATTATTATTATTATTATTAGTAGTAGTAGTAGTAGTAGTAGTAGTAGTACCAGCAGCAGCAGCAGCAGCAGCAGCAGTAGTAGTAGTAGTAGTAGTAGTAGTAGTAGTAGTAGTATTCATTCAGTGAACATATGCAGGATATATTTGTGGCATTCTCATAGAACATACGACTTTCATATGTTATAACCTAATGCAGAAAGAAAAGGAAACGTTATGCAAAATATCAGCAAACATAGATAAGCAAATGGGCGGTCTAATAACAGTAGCAGCCTTTTAGTGTTTCGTGTTATAAATATTATTTTATAAAATATGCGAACTAAATAAAACTTAATGAATTTTTCAACGTTACACACAAGAAAATTTCATAGAATAATGCTAAGAGACCCAGGGAATGTAATACTTAAAACATATTGAGGGTAATATGATAGAAAATGTTAAATACTTTCTCATTCCCAAGCCAATTGTTCACGTAATAAACATGAATAATGAAAATAAAGTAGTTAAAAATATCACCATTAACAATATAACGTTCTTTAACGATAATGATGAGAATGATAATAATAATAATAATATTAAATGTAGTAATAATCTATTTATAGTAATATCATTAATAATATGTATCACTATTGTTGTTACGATCTTTATAATTACTATCACTACTGTAGCTGTTGTAGTAGTCGCAGTAGTCGTGGTCGTAATGGATGAAGGGGTAGTGGTGGTAGTGGTTGTAGTGTTCATGGCGCTGTTGTTGGTGGAGGTATTAAGAGTTTTATAGAATTCTTTCTTTACTTCACATATTATTCTGGATAGTATTTACATAAAATTTTATAAATATGAAACATTTTCTTTCTAAGAAATAATTTTTTTCCATTTAAAAATAAATCAGACATAAATGGAAATCTAGAAAATAAGAAAGATTTAAAACATAAGACAGATTAGGAAGAAATATCTATTTTGTAATCAAAATTACCGACAATTGAAGAGAATAAAGCTGATTCTGTTTTAGATTAAAAGACAAGCTTCCTCTTTTCTCTTATCACATTTTTGTTATCGATTTTCTGTTGCTGTCATTGTTGCTACATTTTTTGTTATTTTGTAGATGCTATCTTATCTTGCCGGTTTCTCTTAGAATTTACATTGATGCATAGCCGCTATACACGTGTCTCTACGCACTAACGTTTTAGTTATCGAGGAAATAATTACATCTGTTGTTTCTCAGAACTCCTTTTTCTTTCTTTTTACCTCATTCTGAACTCCTTTACTATAATCATCAACATCATCATTATCTATGGCAGCATTTTTGTCATGAATGTAATCATAAATATCATCTGTATCAACACCATTGTACCCATACTATAGTAAAAATTTCATCAGTAATATTAGAATCAACTTTATCATCGACTCTATCAAATAATTGCCTCTGAAACTGAGAACATCGTCCGCCCATCTAATATCGACCACTCCTTTTCTGCACTATATTCTAAGATTTTTGTTTTTTTCTTCACACAACGTTTCTAGCATCTCTAATTTAGTTCACGGATTATATACAAAATGAAATAAACATGAGATGTTTCGTAAACGTATATAACCAGTAATGTGAATGAAATCAATATATTTAAATTTTATGTCATTCTTTCTCTTGTATTTATATAGATAATTATTCAAATCTTCCTTGTAGTATCCAGCTGCTCAGCATAAGTATTATGTGTTTCAAATGTATACATACTTGTAAAAATAATGAAGCTGCTCCTTTAATAATTATTGGGGCTTATATATTCAACATAACCCCTGCCCGGTATATGCATGTATATATATATATATATATATATATATATATATATATATATATATGTATATATATATATATATATATATATATATATATATATATATATATATATATATATATATATATATATATATATATATATATATATATATATATATATATATATATATATATATATATATATATATATATATATATATATATATATATATATATATATATATATATATATATATATATATATATATATGTATATATATATGCATACATGCATGCATAAATACGTGCAATTTATTTAAATCACCTACCGGAAATCTATAGGAGTACCTATCAGAAGATCAAAAGCATAGGTAAGAACATCTTAAATATATTTAATCCTCAATATAGCGGGCCAGATTGTGAGCAATTTAAACCTAAAATGTCTAGGCTCAACATGGAAGACAACAACCAGATTTCAATGGGTGCCTTCCAGTGAAAGTTTGTTGCTTTCAATACGAGAATATTGGAAAGAATTATACCGTGCTTTGTACATCCGTGAAATAAAAGATCTGGAAAATCACATATGATTCGATAAATCTCAATTTATAGCATTCGATGGTATTATGTAACATTTCTTTATATAATCAAAGAGGAAGAAAAATCTGCATGGAATCATCCTAATGACGTTATAAGATATCGGACTGGCAACCAGCGTGGGTGCACGTTTACCTATAGCTGACAGAAATGTAAGTTATAGCTTGTGGTCCTGCATCTCTATTTCTTTCGTCAACATATAATTTGGATATCTATCTATCTATCTATCTATCTATCTATCTATCTATCTATCTATCTATCTATATATCTATCTATATATCTATCTATCTATCTATCTGTCTATCTATCTATCTGTCTATCTATCTATCTATCTATCTATCTATCTATCTATCTATCCATATATATATATATGTGTGTATGCGAGTATGTGTGCGTGTATGTGTGTATCAATCGTCCTACCTATATTTCTACGTATGAATAATAGATATACATATACCTATAGAATAAGACACGCATATATGCATACAGGTGTGTGGCTGTGTCGTAAGAAGATTGCTTTCTAACCACATGTTTCCGGGTTCAGACCCACTGCGTGGCACATTGCGCAAATGTCTTCTGCTATAACCTTAAGCCGATCAAATTCCTGTGAGTAGATTTGGCAGAGGGAAACCGAAATACACCCTGCGTATATATATATATATATATATGTAGTATGTATGTATATATTTGTGTGTCTGTGTTTCTCCCCCCGCCGTTGCTTGACAACCGATGTTCGCGTGTTTATGTCGCTTAGAAGTTCGACCAGACCAAAGACGTCGATGAAATAAGTACTAAGCTTACAAAGAATACGTCCTGGAGTCGATTCGTTCGACTTAAAGGCGGATCGCAAGCATTGTCACAGTAGAAGGACTGAAAGAAGTAAAAATATATATACATATACATGCACACAGGCATTCATTTTTAAATATTTATAATTATATATATATATATATATATATATATATATATATATATATATATATATATATATTAGTATGTATATATTAACCTCTACTTTCTCTTGCTCTCTCTCTTTATATATTTATACACACACAATTACCTGACTTCAAATTTGTCGGTTTAGCAAAAGTATATTTTGAGGAAGTTACAGCGGTGCCACAGACTGTATGACTATTCAACGTTGTTTGTTTCTAAAGAGAGAATGTCGCTGAGATCATTATCAGATAACTTATTCGTTGATTCCTTTAGAAAGGTGAACGTGAAGAGATAAAACTATTTTTGGTCAGCCTTTAGCTACGTCCGTGTATCAGAGACACTAGACAGTCGCATAAATAAGACAGGCAAAGGCTCTAATCCAGTGGATATGTCATATCTCAATCAAAGGCATTCTAATGGAAGGTGGATGTCGTGTCAGAATTCGCGTTTTAACCTTTCTGTGGCCAGTTGTGGCGTGAGCAGCTATAATCTCAATTAACCAACGTATGGTGACATTTTCAGATTTTATGTATAATTTTACTGTATGATTCTGTCTTTGTTAACAAAATATTGTCAAAGCGGGTGAAAAAGAAATATTACTTTGAACTTTTAGGAGTGGATGGTGGTTCTGAATAACTGCAGTTAAAATTCCTGAAAAATCTCAAACGGAACAAAATGAAAATTTGCTCCCTCAATTTTCGCTGTGGCTATTTCAATAAATTGTATTTACAGAGCAAGTTATAAATAGAATGGGAGGGAGTGAATAACAAAATGGTTGAAAGAAAGGAGAAGGTGGATGCCTTAGCGCATGTACATGTGCATGTATGTATGAGTGCGCATGTGTTAAATAAAACAATGTAAGAAACATACCAAGCACAGACATTCAACAGCGCGCAAAACACACACACGTGCGCACAAACACACACACAAGCACATACATACCCCCCATACACACGCACAAGCACAGACATCACACAAGAGAAAGGTAAAGGGGAGTCAGTGAAAATGTCTGAAATGAAACGACGCTAATTAAAATTTGCCACGTCCAAAATCAAACTGTAACCAATTAACATATAAGAAAAATATGTCAATTCCGTCAACTGTGATATATGGTGAGTCATATATTATTGATGTTTTCATACCCTTTTAAACCTTAGTTTCAAATGTTAACGTGCAAAATTTCTTCATTTTTACGTCTTTGTGGTATTGTCTACACATTGATGAAGAGGGAAGATTGGCAGTTTGGGAAATTTGGTTGATGCACATATGTCCAAATGCTCACTGGTTGCGATTTCTGTACGGATCTCGTATTTATTGTCATCTTATTCTTCAGGTGAGTTTGACTTGTCTAATCTAACATTCGATACATGCATTGAAATTGATGGCATACATTAATGTTGCGTTTAAAGATCATGTAAGTCTGTAGATGTTCTGGTAAATAGTCAACGTTTGCATTTGATTATTTGTTCTGATTCGTGTGCCATTTTCATTCCTATGCTTTGGCTAATGAAGATATGATTAAAATTTTAATTGTATTAATTATTTTCTTTCCCGTTTTGTTTCAAGACGCTTAGGTATTCAAATGGTAAATACTAGAAGAATTATTGGACGGTATAATGGATAATGCTGATTTTTTCCCGTTTACATGTTATATAGATAATTTATATCCTTCGAGATACAGTGGCACAAAAAAATTATGTTCTCTCGAACGTTTATAAATCCTTATGACGTCAACACACACACACACGGGCACGCACACACACACACACACACACACACACACACACGCACACAGAGATATGTGATTGTGTATACATGTATGTGCGCGTGCATAGTTGTGTGTGTCTAAGTGTGTGATACGTTGTCCGGCTCAAACCATATCCTAGCTTTTCACATTCATTGTTTTAACGATAGAGATTATGTTGCTCAAATTATTAGAATGTAACAGTAAGTAACGAAATTCATATTTCCACTCCATTGTGTTTTATCTTCGCGTGTATGACTGTGATTCAAAAAGTAATGGAAAAAAAAATTGCATTAATTTCTTACTCATCCTCATTCACAGACTGATACCTATGTGAAAATATACTTTTGATAATAAAAACAATGTTTATATTATTACAATAACATAGAAACAATAATCTGGGTCTTCAGGAGACAAAGCCACACCGGTAATCAGGATTACGGCAAACAAATAAAACTAGCAGTTAAGTCAAAATTTTGCAAGTTTCTCAGCTTGTTACAAGATACTTCAAATATTTCGAAACAGTACATTTATAATTACAATCATACAAATTCTAGTGCTACACACGAATACTGTCTATCAAGATTTTATTGATTGATTGACTTGTTTGGTCGGGGGAAAACTTGAAAATATAAGGTACCGCAAAATGTGAGACATCTGCATATATATTCTCCATTCAGTTTTAGTATTCAAATCATATTATTGGTAATTAATAATTTGATTTTATTAATAAATTAACCTACTGGAGATGTCACTATGTTTAGACTTAGACACGTTGACTTCATATTAATATATGGATGCGTGTTTTGTGTGCCAACATATATATATATATATATATATATATATATATATATATATATATATATTCATACACACACATACACCCACCCACACACACACACACACACACACATATATATATATATATATATATATATATATATATATATATACATTTCTATGTCTGTGTATATATACACACACACAATTACACACAGACACACAGACGCCCATACTATATACATACCAGGCACCTCGTAAATAATGATATATGCATACTTTTCTTTTTTTTCAGAAAATTTGAGTTACAGATGTTTCTAGTAGTCATTATAGATTAACCATTCGTAAGTTTATTCAATCGCTCTACGAACCAGTTGAGACAAATTGAACTACCTAAAAATATAATGCTACGTTCGTCAGAAGCATTTCTGATTATAGCAAAACAGAACACTGAAGGAATGGTATCGGCACAGTGGTGGTGGTGGTGAGTGGTGAAGATAGATAAAGAGGAAAGGTGGAGGAAAGTGATAATATGGAAGAGGACTAAAGTCTAGAAAAGGAAAGAAAGGATGAGGGGGAAGTAATTAAAATAATAGAGGAGGGAGGCATTCTATAAAAGATTAAGCAGAGAATTATCGAAAATAAGGAAATGCTTGCCATTAAATCATTTGTGTTTGTAGATGGGCCATCACACACAAAAATGTTTCCTTTTTATGCAGGTCAGACACTCTCAAATTTTATATTCACTACAGATAATTCGGTCGTTTGTACTATCACGCATAGTGAGGGATTCAAATGTAAAACTAAAAATTATAATTACCGAAATTAAAATCAAATAAATTGAATGTTAAAATAATTAAAAATAACTTAAATATCGATATGCAAAGAAAAAAACATTTCAAAAAGAGATTTGATGATTAGCGTGTAATTTAAATATGCTATTAGCTCTAAACCACTGGCGAAAATCAAGGTGTTTAAATGAATAATTATAGAGGGAATGTAAAGGTTTTGTTAAATAATGTTTACATCTTACCGCCATTTCCTGTCTTTTATTTTGAATATTATTCTCCGACATCAGTATTAACATCGACACTTCGACGTAAATTTTACTACATGTTGCCCAGTGCCCAAATGGTCACTCTTCAGCAGTTCACCATCTTATCACAAAATAGATGATAATGCAACATTCACCAAATAATTCATTACTGTTTTATTGCTTCAATTTTTTTTCTTTTTTGAGACTAGATTTATTTCTTTGCTGTAAACGCTAGCTTAAGGTAACAGTTTAATACGATTTCAGTCTATCAATTCATAGATTGCAAACTTGTAATCTTATACCATGAACACACCCAAAAGTATATCTGAAACAACTGTAAGCAAACTATAAATATAAATACACACACACACACACACACACATATATATATATATATATATATATATATATTCATATATGTAGCTATGTATATGTATGTATATATATGTATGTATATACATATAGTTATGTACATACACACACACACATATATATATTATATATATATATATATATATATATATATATATATATATATATATATATATATATATATATATATATATATATATATATATATATATATATATATATACATACCCACACAAACACACGCGTGAGCGCAAATGCATACACAAACGCGTGCAGACATACACACATATGTGTGATTGTAAATGTATGAAAAGAACAGAACCGGCATGTCAGTAAAACGGTTTGCCGTGCCGGTCTCCGTGTATACTGGTAATATTAATACGAATAGATATTCTTTGGGCTACTGAGAAAAATAACGATATATGAAAGGTTTTAAAATTAAAATTTCACGAATGATAAAGAAAAACATCACTTGAAATGTATATATATATATACGTACGGGAAAATAAATTCTCTGACTGATTTTTTTTTTTGTTACACTATAAATATATCAATCACACTTCTCATAAAATCCATTACAAAATTAGAATTGTTTGTCATGTTTCAATATATTTATTATTGTGAAACGATGGTAACAAATATTTTGTTTTACAAATAGTTATTTCGTCTCTGAAAACACTTCAAACAACCGGTTTCGCTTTATCAGTATTTCCTGTTCTTTTTGTGGGAATATATATATTTAACGAGAAATAATATAATTCTAACAGAGAAAGAAATTAGTTTCCTAAAACAAATATGGAATAATGCTTAATATTTATAATCAGAAAAATCCTATGTATGTGTTTTCGAAATAAACTAAAATTTTCACGATTCATTCAAAGAGTTAAAGCAATTGATAAGCATGTATAATGTATGCGATGTAATGAATAAGTAGCTATAGAATACAGGAATGCCATTATTACATGTCGCGTAATTATTGAAGGAGCCAATGATAATATTTATTACTGACAATTTTAAATTACGGAAATTAAGAAGAAGCATTTTAAATAGAGATGATCAAGTTCTCCAGAAGTAAAACACAACTACCTCACCAAGGAAACAAAGAAAGAGAAAAGGAGAAATTACGCAACAAACAACTAAGAGAGGGAATAACAGGTTATATATGCCAGATCGAATGTCGTGTTCAGTAATACATACCAGAGCTAATTGCAAAAGCGTTGCTGTAGACTATGGTCAGCGACACTCAGTGCAAACCACTCAACCTCCTTGGGCACATATCACAGCTGGGCAGCTGTTAACTTGAATTGTAAGGGGAAATCAGCAGTGCAGAGTCAACCAGCGTAAGTTATGCATATAACCTCATCTCGATGGACAGCTAGGTTTAGCATAGTTTTCTTCGCACTTTATTATTTCTATTTCAGATTTTGCCTGAAACTCGTTTATTTTTATCTTCGACTTCTATTGATATTAGTATCTAAATTTGTAATGAAACATATTTTGATGTATTCGGTAAAACAAAATAAATATATTCCGAAATAATGCGACTATCCTCCTCCTGCTCCTCCCCCTGTTCATCGTCCTTATCATCGTTATTGTCCTCCTCCTCCTTCTCATCATCATCATTGAATGTGAAAGCTATGCATGCCATCAAAGTGACACAAGGGTAAAATATACGAAGTCCAGTATACGCATCATAATTACCTGTCTGATAAGGGTAAACCACGCACAAACATTACAACCATATGTGTGTGACATGGTGACCTCATATCGAGATAAACAACACATCATATTGCAGGTGCGGCCCAGTTAGAATTTTCATCAGGTCGAGTGGCCCATCCCGCGAAACAGGTTTCTGAATAAGGTTTCTTTAAGGATGTTGAACGAAACACCCATGTTTCTAGAGGTGAATTACTCAAACCCCAACTTAATACCTCTCAACACGTGGCTATGATGCTCCTCCATTACTTCTGCTCGCGATAAGAGATGCACATATTCAACAACCAAGGGACATGCTCAACTGGAGATGGTATTAAGCAGAATGTTTTTATAGTCCATCTTTTATACCAAGACAAAAAAAAATGTACATAACACTTTCAATCAATTAAGATCAAAACCCATGAGATCCACTGCCTGGAACTATATGAGGGGTTCATCATCATCATCATCATCATCATCATCATCATCATCATCATCATCATTATTATTATTATTATTATTATTATTATTACTATTATTATTATTATTATTGTCTTTGCACAGCCTCTAACGCTGCAGATGTACTGCGCAGCCAGCTGTTCACTACGAGTGATCTAAGGTAACAGCTCTTATTTTTCGAGGACCATCCATAGTATTTGAACGGTTCAAAGCAGTGCTTTTTTCACCAAGTGCTCCATCCTTATTGCAGCCCTTAACTGTTCCATGTACTTCTCAAAAGTTTTACTCATTGTTCCTAGGGCTCCACCAATTATTGTTACTACTACGTCATTTTTCAGCGACCACAACCTCTTAACTTACCAAGCTAAACTGTCATATCTATCGAACATTCTTTCTTCCTCATCTCATACCTTGTTGTCATCTGGGCATGCTACATCTCTGATTCATCATCGTTTACTTTCTTTCTCAGTTAATACTATGTTCGGTTTCCTATTCTGTCTCTCATGGTCGCACTGAAAGATAAAAGCCCATAGGATATTTGCATTGTAATTTTCGATGATGCCTTCAGTTTTATGTTCATACCACTTTTTGCTCTGTCAAGTTCATACATGTTGCAAAGTGTCCAATGGATAATCCTTCCTGTATTGCCATTAAGTATCTTGTATTATTTCTAGGCCAGCGGCGTTCATTGACTGGCAATATGCCATAAGAATACACAAATTTCTCCAGCATTTTGCACTGATCACTTTCTGATGTGTTGTCTATTATGCATTTTATGTAAGTGGTACAAAATGCTTGCTCTTGGGCAGCACAGATTAGAACCTCGGTTTTCGGTTTTAAATCACTTTTAGTTATCCATAGCCATCTTTTTTCTCCGTCTGTCTTATCTTCAACATCCCTATATAATTGACCATGCATTCCTTTCTTTATCCATCTATTTTCGGTTTAATTATGTCTCCAGTTCTTGTACGGTGCTTTATCTTTGCAATCTTCCATTCTACACAAGCTTGATCTTTTTACTTCGAATAATAGCGGTTCTGCGACATTGTTTACATACCATGCTCTATCGTTTTCAATCATATTCAGTCAATTAAATTTCGACTTAAAGTACTCCAACTTCTATTTTTCTGTAATTTCTGTCTCCATTAATTTATCCATTTCCCCTATCCCCAATACTTATACCCCATCTCTTCTACCTGCTTCAAACCTCATCCGATGGTATCGCTAGCCCGTCCACACGTTTGATTCTGCTTCTCTTCAAGACTAATAGACCACACTTTTACAGTCCGAGCGCCATTCTGATGTCAGCACTGAAAGTCTACAACGAGAGAACTGACTTGGGATTCATCTTTACCGTAAAATTTGATGTAATCCATGACAAATAAGTGGTTGACATGTCGGCGGTTTTTGAATATATACACAGCCTTTGCTTTCCTCAGAATCAGTGTTAGTCGTATCGTGCTGAATATAAAGATCAGTGAGAAAGATGCCTCTCCTAATTTCTGTTGTCCCTAAACTTCTTTCATATACTGTCAGTTCCGTCCTCCACTTCGCCATCCTTTTCCCAAGCAATCACTCAACATTCAATGCAATACCAAATAGGTTCGTAACTTTATTAATCCAAGAATGTGGGATCATATCGTACGCCTTACGATAATCTATCCATGACATGGTTAAATTAGTTTTTCTCCACTTGCAGTCTCTTAGCACAGTTTTATCTACCAGGAGTTGATCCTTGGTACCTCTGCACTTACGCTTGCAACACTTCTGCTCATGTGGCAGACTTTAATTTGTGACCAGATGTCCGTTACATTGACTCTGCGACTATTACAGTCAATAATTTCCACATTAGTGGGATATCAACCTGCAAATGTCTACCATATCGCCTTTTTGGATGCTTGTCAAGCACAGGACTGTCCTACCCATTGTCAACTACTCTGGTGTTATTTGGTTAGCATATAACAAGGTATTGAGTTGTACAGACATTCGCGCATGACATTCACCAAATCTCTTGACCCAGTAACCTTGAACTCCATCTGGTCCCGGTGCCATCTTTTTGCCCATTTTTTTTATAATTAGATTTTTTGGAATTTATTTATCACTATCATCATCATCATCATCATCATCGTCATCATTATGATTATTATTATTATTATTATTATTATTATTATTATTACATTCGTTATTTCTCCGTCCTCTTCCTTCAGTTTTCTTTCCCAATTTTTTCCCAACAAATTAACTCACTCTATACATTGATAGGCCATTAAAATAAATGCAGAGGATTATTTAGTTACAGAATCAAATGAATTTTAATTGTAGAAGGATTGGTTACATGAAAGGTTATTGTTTTCAGAGCTATCATGCTTTGCTCAGTGAAACTAATCATTTTTACTCCTTGCAGAGATGGTAAGCAAGGAATAATTCTCATATATTACCACTTACTTTATGATATCGTTCCCAGTGCTCCTATAATTGGTGGTATTGTAACTTCCTTAAGATACCACATTTTGGTGTAATTTCAATGGGCAAATGATCATACATCTTATTTTTGTCAAATTATTTTGCTGCTATATGATGCCCACAAGGTCTACTCATGTAAATTAATAAACAACTTTTTTTATTTTGATCGTTTCCAACAGCATCTCATATCTTATATGTGATTATTCAGTCTGTATATCATGGAAAGTCCTAGTTATAAATTCAGGTTGGTGTTTATACTACTTCTCATCAAATTTGATTTCATAATGCCGGCATATTAATCAGTATCGATACTGGACAAATCTGTGAGGGTTTCATTTTACTCTGTTGATGCTAAAGCGTTACATCCAGAAATGAAATGATCCACTTTTCAATATCCTCATTGTAGAACAAGCTCTTAGGATCTATTCCCTTTTCTATTACTTTGGTTTGGTAGTTCCGTGTCAATAAACTTTGATCTTGAGTGGCTGAGATCTAGTCCTCACCCTCTGCCTTTAACCTTGAGCTTCGTATCTTGTTATATGTGTGCTTCTGGTCAACAGGAACTTTTATGGTACGTGCAACATATTTGCCATGCAAGGGTTTCTGTTCTCACCTACCAATTCTTCATGCGCTTATGTCTTTTATTTTACTTCCTTTGCGACAAAGTTTCCCCACACATCCCTCAGGCAGTCCAAACTGGGTATTTTTCGTGAAACCAATAAATATTTTGTCAAGCCTCTAGTGATTTTCAATGAGGCTAGGCATCAAATCGTTAATTGTGGCGTGATAATTAACCTCCTCTATCATGCTGCATTTGTAAGGTTGTCCAAATGTCATCGTCCTCATTAAGCTGTTGGAAGGTAAAAACAGCAGTTTGCGTAAATTTCTATCAATTTTCTTAATGTCACAAATATTCCATTTCAACACATGGAAGCTATCAGTAACAATTGGAACCAGTAAGAAGGAACATATTCACAGCCATGACAGATTTGGGACCTATATACACTATCATTAACAAGGAGAGGTGGTGAAATGCATCTGGGATATCGGGTCTTCAAGATTTCCGGTAAATTTATTCGTGGAATATTAGGTGCATGTTGTGGTTTATACAGTAAGCAAACAAGTATCTAACGCTGAATAGAACGATACGAAAATAATCGGAAATAAAAACGATGTGTGTGTAATTTTTCTTACTAACGATAAGAGAAAAGAAATCAAAATGGTTCCATTTGCATCTACCTGCGTATTGAAACACAACTTCGAAATGACAAAGTTAAACAAAAAAATATAAAAATCAGAAAACCACAGTTAAAGAGTCCATCAAAAGTAAAACTACCTCGAACACTGTGTGCATATTTGTATATGCGTGTGTGTGTGTGTGTGTGCGTGTGTGTGTGTGTGTGTGTGTGTGTGTGTGTGTGTATGTGTGTACATATATACAGTACCAGTTCAGAAAGGTTCCAACGATATAGAGGGGACAGAGTTAAAGATAGAGTGAGAAAGAAAGTGAGAAAGAAACAGAAAGCGTGCGAAGGTGAGTCAACACATTAGAAATGCTATTATTATTATTATTATTATTATTTTTTTAGGTGGTCAGCTGGCAGAATTTTTAGCGCGCTGGACGAAATGCTTAGCGCTATTTCGCCCGTCGCTACCTCCTATGTTTGACGTTCACCAATTCGGGGTCGATAAATTAAGTACCAGTAATAGAATGGGGTCGATGTAATCGACTAGTCCCCACCCCACAGATCTGAGTCCTTCTGCCTCCAATAGAAAGGATTATTATTATTATTATTATTATTATTGTTCAGTAGTTTTATTTTTATAACGTGCTTTCACTTCACTACCGAGCGCAGCTCTGTGCGCCTTGGGTATGGGCTGTGGTTTGCTGTGGTGCTCTTATGTTTACTGTTTTGAAAGTGTTTTGCGTAGAATGTGTGCAGTACCCAGTAGTGCAATTTTCTGTATGTTATATATATTTGTAAGTCCTGGTGTTTTTGTTATGTATTTGTCTGAATATTTTTTTATTATACCTAAGGCACCTACTATGATAGGAATTGTTTCTGTTTTTATTTAGATTCCACATTCGAGTTATCTCTATTTCCAGGTCTTTGTATTTTGAAAGTTTTTCCATTTCTTTTAGAGAAACTTTGTCATCTGCTGGTATTGATACATCAATTAGAAAGCATATTTTTTTCTTCATGATCTTTGACAACTATATCTGGTCTATTTGCCTTAATTTCTCTATCTGTGTGTATTGGCATATCCCAGAGTATGGTTGCTTTCTCGTTTTCTGTGACCTTTTCTGGCGTGTGTTTATACCATCTTTTTTCCGTTGTTATTCCATAGTGTTGGCATAGCTTCCAGTGTATATAGGTCCCAGCTCTGTCGTGTCTGTGAATATATTCCTTTTTAACCAGGACTGGGCAGCCAGAGATAATATGATTTATTGTTTCTTGTCCATCTCCACATATTCTACAGTTACTTGTTATATTTCTTTTCATTATGTGTTTTTGGTAATTTCTGGTGGGGAGGCTTTGGTCTTGTGCAGCAATTAAAAATCCTTCAGTCTTCTTCTTCTTCTTCTTCTTCTTCTTCTTCTTCTTCTTCTTCTTCTTCTTCTTCTTCTTCTTCTTCTTCTTCTTCTTCTTCTTCTTCTTCTTCTTCTTCTTCTTCTTCTTCTTCTTCTTCTTCTTCTTCTTCGTTAGGTAGATTGATTTCTTGTTTGTATTTGTCAGCATCCTTCAATACTGAAAACAGCTTTTTGTTTTGCTCGTGTTTTGTGGCTGTTTCTATTAATTTCCCTTGCTTTTGGAGTAGGTATTTTTGCAGTCCTATGGTGGTTATTTTATAATAGTTTTCTAGCTGTATAAGACCCCTGCCACCTTCTGTGCGTTGTATATATAGCCTTTCTATGTCAGATTTTGGGTGGTGCATCCTATATCCTGTCATTATTTTTCTTGTTTTCATGTCTATTTTACATAGTTCGTTTAGTGTCCAGTTAAGGATGTTTTAGCTGTAGCTTATAACTGGGACAGCTAAAGTGTTGATACCCATTATCTTGTTTTTAGCATTGAGCTCTGTTTTTAGTATTGATCTAACTCGTCTATAGTACTCTTTCTTTATTTTTTATTTCATTTGTGTATGTTGTATCCTATCTAGTTCATTGACTCCTAAATACTTGTATGGTTGGCTTTCGTCTAGTTTACTTATTTCATTGGCTTTATCTAGTGTTATATTGCTGCTTTTAACTATTTTTTCTCTTTTCAGGGTTGCTTTGGCACATTTTTCTAATCCGAATTTCATATCTATTTCCTTGGTAAAGCCGTATATTTTCTGTAGTAGTGTTTCTAGCTCTTTGTCGTTTTTAGCATATAATTTTAGGTCATCCATATATAGAAGGTGACTGACTGTTTTTCGGTAGCATTTGTAACCGCATCCAGTTCTATTTAGCAATTCTGTTACAGGTGTGAGTGCCAGGCAGAACAGGAGTGGAGAGAGCGTGTCTCCCTGGAATATTCCTCTTCTAATGGGGATGGCTTTCGTTTTCACAAGTCCCTCCTTTGTTTCGAGCTGTAGCACTGTTTGCTATTTGTTCATTGAGTGCTCTATGTATTTTATGATAATTGGTGCCACCTTGTTTATGGCTAGTGTTTCCAGAATCCACGTGTGGAGAACACTGTCGAAGGCCTTTTGGTAGTCCACCCAGGCCATACTGAGGCCTTTCTTCTTTCTGCGGCTGTCTTCAGTTATGGCTTTATTGATCAATAGTTGATCTTTACAGCCGTATGAGCCCTTGCAGCGTCCCTTCTGCTCTTCTGGAAACAGGTTGTTATTTTCCAGGTGTTTATTATTATTATTATTATTATTATTATTATTATTATTATTATTATTATTATTATTATTACTGGCTGGGGTAGTAGTGAAATATCTTCATGAAATACAACACAGACATTTAAATTCATAGGCTTTTTCTAGGAATATGCGTAGAACTTGTCATCACGGTCATTTGGATTCTCTCAGTCATTGTTCTCCTGGGACCTTTTTTTAGATGTTTTTGAAATCCCTTTCATATTACACCTACGGCCCCCATAATAACAGGAACAGTTCTCGCTTTAATACATAAAAAAATTTTTTTTGGTATCTCAATTTACACGTCCTTATATTTACTTAGTTTGCCAAATACTTTTACAGATATATTTTATTAGTCGGAACACTTACATCTATTAGTGTACAAATATTTTCTTACCTGACTTTAATAATTATGTCTGGTCGATTAGCCTGGACCGTTCTGTTGGTTTGGGCCGGAGAATCCTAGACGATAGTGACATTTTTACCTTGAACGACTGTTATTTCGTCAAATGCATCACGGAATCTGCCTTCGGGGTCAGAAACATGTTGAAGAACGTTAGCCTGGTTGTTTATCATTATTATTATTATTATTATTATTATTATTATTATTATTATTATTATTATTATTATTATTATTATTATTGCTATCGTGATCATAATCATCATCATCATTCTTTTGACTCAGATTTTTTGGGAACTACTGGAGACCTGCATTCGTACCTGGCTTCCTAATTTTAGACAACAACACCATGTAAGCCTTTATTTTCAACTATTTAATATTTTCCTGTTCATTCCGGCCGTTTCCAGGACGTAAACCTTTTATTGCACCTCTACTGGGCAACGTATTCCTCTTTCTTGTATATTCCTCTTGATATCTTTCGTTACTGTTTCCAGTGATTCATAATAGTAGGTATTAACTTCACCTTCGTTTTGCTCAGTTGCGCTATCTCGTATTTAAGAGGCTTGTATTTGTGTATTTTTTCACCTCGTTTCTTGACTATTCTTGGGTCAAAATTGCACGCAACATCAATTATAGAGTACTCGTACTTCCCCTTATCAATCACTACCTACCACGTCCGGCTTGTTGTTTTCAAGTATCAGCTTGAGATTGAGAAATCCCGGCTACGAAGTAGAATACTAGATACAGAGGATAAGATGCATAAATGTATTTTACACGTCTTTTCGTACTTAGTTTGCATTCCACCGAAGTCAACTTTGCAGTTCAACCCTCGCGGTCTATATAATAAGTAGCAGTGAAGTACTGGCATCAATGTTAACGATTTTTCCATGCCCTAAAATCGTGCCGTCCCTGTGTCAAAATTGTATAACATATATTATTTTCGTTATTGTTTTAGTTGTTTATCGTCAAAGGTCCCATGCTGCTGAAGCTCAGCGGGTTTGCAAATTGATTTGTTTCTTATTTTGTAATGTGAGTTTGTTGATTTAATTGCTTTGGCCTGCTTCTTATTGTACCAATTCCTTAAGGGATCCATAAACCGGTTGTGTTTCTCACCCTAGAGTGGTATGGTTTTAAACGAATGGGCACTTTTCTAAATATAGAAAACAATTCTAAATGGCGTTGTCTTTGTCGACCTGTCAGCAGCAGAGAATGCTAAGAGGAGGACTTGAAGATGATAAGCTCTTTCGCAGTCATGTCGTACTGTAGAGTACTTTTAATTATAAATAGTAGCAGCAGTATCAGTGGCAAGAACAACAGCAACAACATCAATAACAACGGTAGCTGCATCAAGAACAAAGACATGTCAATCAAGGTTGTAAAATTATCAGCAGTAGGATTAAATTTGACACTGCTATCATTGCCAACACAACCGCCGCCAGGAAACCCAAGAACAAACAATGAAGGCCATGAGGAGGAGGATACCATAAAGAGCAATAGCATCTGCAGTGATAACTTTGTAAATAAAGGATTCATTCTATAAAATTTTAGACGTTCTTGATTCCTCCTCACCAAAGAATAAAGATGAATATTTAAAAGTGGGAAAGAAACAAATCCACAAGCTACAACTGGGAAAAATGCTCTCAGTACACCACCATGTTTTGTAGGCTAAACCGAAAGGAAAACCATTTTGTGTTGGCGCTTATTGACGTCAAGACACACATTATAGAAAACAGTTGTAAATCAATCCAACATCTGTTTAAGGAATACACACAAATGTACCAATTTATGGCACCTGACCATAAGTTCCGTATAAACATTTTATATCTCACACGGAAACGTACATCCAGCGTCTTACCACACTGATAGCGATTTACTTGCGAAGCAGAGTGATTCGAGTAAAAATCGCAAACATATCCCTAGACTTCTTGCGGTTTGTGAAATGTTCGGTTTGAAATGTCGAACATATTGGTAAGCAAAAATAAATGATTTCCCCGAGAGAAGAGTTTCGGGTTAACTTTGAACAAGTTTCTGAAAGTAAAACCTATGACACAAAAAAAAAACAACCAACCCTGAATGTCAATAACCTCATTCAAATCCAGGACGGTAATCAACTGCAGATGAAGCTGAAAACTAGGCTATTTCGATGACACAAGGGTACGGATACTAATCATTTCAACAGTTTCTACGTCAATAACAAAAAGAAAATCATAGCTGAAAGATATCCAGTATTTCCACTACGACACCATTAACTTTACCAACAGTTTCCTCTAAAGCTCTGCCCTCTTCGTTCGCACGGGATCACTCATATACGGATAAGTAGTGAAGGAGTCGTTGACGAGAATTAATGAAAAAAACAGCCAGCACAAAGAAAATTAAATGAGACCAAAATATACTAATACAAAATATAGCAGATACCGATAGCTGGATGAGAAGCTTTTGGTGAACAATGCACCATGACTACACACGACATCAGCTGCTACAGCAAAATTAATACCATCATCCTTGTCACCATTAACAGCACTACCGAAGGCGGAAACATTACAAACACAAGCACCACCTACATTCCACACGCAAGGATATCGAGATTAAACAGCACGACACGAACAAAACAAAAGGAATCATTAATTACACAGCTATAAACGCAAGCAATAAAGAACTAATGGATCACATACATCGAGGTAAAGTCTGAAAAATATTAAAATATATCTCATTAACTGATATCAATCCTGCAGCATAAAAATTATCCAGGCATGACATAATATTAAAAGCATCTTTCAAACTAAACACCCCGAAAAAGAGAAGACTTCAGAGAGATAATAAATACACATACATATCCAGGCATAAATGTATATATATATATATATATATATATATATATATATATATATATATATATATATATATATATATATATATATATGTTTAATCTGAGTGATGTGATAAGAATAAAACAGGAAAGAATCGCAAAATTGATACACCGAGCCAAGCCAAATGGTAGGCTACCTTAGACAGGCTCAGAATGAGATGATTGGATAAAATACATAATTTCGGTTATTTAGTTTTAGGAATATACTGAAATTATAAATATACTGAAGTTTGTTTCGAAATAAGCCTCGTTGAGGCGGTGCCTATAAAGTTTGCCCACAAGAACTTCCAAGAAACAGTGGGTGAATAAGATGGATGGGCAGAATGACATAACTCCCGGTTCAGTCACACAGCGTGGCACATTTAGCAAGTGTCTTGTACTATAGTATCGAAACAACTAAGCGTTCATTAGTGGATTTCGTAGAGGAGTGAAAGGTGCCCGCTGTGTGCCCACACACGCACCCAGATACACACAGTATATATATGTGTGTCCATTCACATCTATTTCTGTTCCCCCATATGTATATATAAATGTGTATGTGTATGTGTGTGTGTGACGAAAGATTATGAGACAATGGACATAAGATAAAATAAAAACAATAATAAACAAGTTATGAACGAAGATATATAGCGTGTGTTTTTATTTGGCAAGAAAAATAAATGACCATCAAAAATATAATAATATCAGTTCATGATTTCACATCACGAACCTTCTAAAAAAAATTCATAAATAAATGTTTTTATTAGTTTATATTAATATTATGCAATTCAGTATTGCAATATATGGAATTTTCTCGGAAATTTTACATATAAAGTAGTTTTCAATGCAAAACCAGCCGCTCTAATATAGGTGTTTCAGAAAAAAAATTTACACACACACACATGCATTATATATGTGTGTGGGTATATATACATATATACATATCTATCAATAGATAGATAAATATAGATATAGATGAATATATGTATAATGCATATATGTTCATATAAGCACACGTGTGTATACATACGTACATATATATTTGTATGTGTCCGTATGTATTTCAAGATATGCACACACACACACACACACACACACACACACACACACACACACACACACACACACACACTCGCGCACTTGTGTTGGACGCTTGACAAATTAGATGCGAAAATTTCAATACATTCACTCTGAAACCGAATATCTATTATCGACTGTAACGTTACTTACGCCTTCCATTTCCTGGTTTGACATTTGGATATGTACACTTATTTGTATGTGAGACTGGTTATGTAAGTGACAGCTTATGTAATAGTTTGCACAATCTGAGCTTTTTCAGCTGAATGGAGCTAATATACTTGAAATCAGATCTGTAAACCTAACAATGAAACTATATAAGCTGTATGTAAAATTCATCATGTAAATCGTTAGTTTTATTATATACAGAAATCCATTGATAGGACATGTTGAAATATTCTTACATTGTTTGTAGATATATTTCAACAGTAGATAGGAGAAAGCGAAGTACATGAATTTATATGCATATGTTCTAGTGCGTGTATGTGTGTGTGCATGTGTGTGTGTGTGTTGTGTGTGTGTGTGTGTGTGTGTGTGTGTGTGTGTGTACGTGTGTGTGTGTGTATGCACATATACATATATACATATATGATTCATTTTGTTTTTGTTCGAACGTAAGGTTGTTGCAGAATCTGTCTGTATGCGCATATATGTAACTGTATGTGATATTGACTAGTTCAATATCAAGAAGGCAATGTTTTCTGTTCTTCAGTGGTTTTACACTTCATCACACTATATGATGTAATTTATTGATATTTCCTGTAATTTAATATTTGCAGTTTTCATGTTCAGTTCGGAACGTTCCATCGAATTGATTTCCTTTTTCAGTTGTTTGTTCCAGTTATGGGACATCGGAAAACAAGCGCAATTTTTTTTAAAATCACACACTGATCGCTATATATATGAACGTATATGCACACATGACATACGCATGTATGTAAGCTATTTTCGTTTCCTTCGTATATACAGATGTAAACCATCGCATGTAGGTAGATGCGCATAAGTACATAAACAATCACATTCTTTCATCTTATACCCACGTACATGTATATATATTCTTTATCTGTTTTTCTAATGCTGTATGAATGTTAAAAGAAGATAGCGACTTATTTATTGCTGTAGTTGATCAATGACATAGCTTATTAGATTGATAGCAATTTGTCAACGTAAAATCTAGTAGGAAAACTATTCTCATAAAATTTGGCTCCCATAACTATTCCCATAGCTATTTCCATAAAATTTGGTTCTATCTTTTCATTTCAGCCTCTCATGATAGAAATAAAATTTATAATGCTTGTTTTCAATGATTTTGTTTTGACAATTTTGTCCTGATTATTCTATCTAATTGTGTAAAATGCATATTATTTAACAAGTTTCTTCAGTATCAAATATAGATTTGTAGCATCAGTTAAATATATATTATAATAGAAATCGGACAATTTGACACGTACTATACTATAGCATATGAAATGCCAATCACATCAATCCCCTATAATGTAATAAAGTCTTGGCTATATAAGCACAATTAATAAACATTTTTATTGTATTAAGTTTGCCCCGAAGAAAGTGTTAAAGCTATTCATTAAATCCATGATTAGTATCTACACGTTAGCATTTCCCTTGAGCATGTAAAGCGGTGTACATTTCCCTCTCATCTCAAAAATTTCTAAGACAAAAACCATCCTCATATGGAATATTTGTTTTCTTTTATGTTGCGTTTTCCCACTATGTTCAGGTATTATCAGGTTTGTATATTTTTGTTTAAGGTTGTTTAGATAACATCAAGTATAGCGACTACGAAAAAATTTCAAGTCCTGGACCATTCTGATGCAATGATAAGTTCACAACGATAACATCATAGGAATGTGCTTCTACGTACAGTGATGCGTGGCTATATTTCCTGAGATGTGCTTGCAGGAAATTTGTGTTGAAGAGTCATGATTTTCGGATACGCTCGTGCATATACATTTCAAGTTGATTCTGGCAGAAATTTAAATTATTCTTAAGCAGCATCTTTGCAGTGATGATTGCACGTATATTTCCTTTGGCGATGTTCGTTTAAAAGAAAATAAGTGGATTTGTATGTTGCTCATTTTTAATTGTGCCAAGGTATTTCCTATAGAATTGGATTAGATTAACATTATTTATTTAATGTTTCTGAATTGTAGCACACCTGAATTTTTTCTCTTTTGGTATATTGTTTTTAAAATGTGAGGAGATTTTTGGGAGAAATTTTCGCCAAATCTTCTTCTTAAAGCTGAAAAAGCGACATAGCCAGTAGATATATCTATATATTTGTTATAGTATCCTATTTTCTTACAACCTCACAATCTCTGTTCATAATAAATACAACTTAATTAATCAGTAATGTGCTAATGAAGCTAACTGACAAGTTAATTCAGCAATGTACTGAGCATTTCTTTCAACCGGCGATATTATACATTCCAAAAGATTTCATCTTCATTTGTCATCAAACGTTGTTTTGTACACCTGGTTTTAGACTACATTGATGTAGGTGTGAATACATCAATAATTAGTTACCCTAGCTTTATTTTCCGAAGACGCTTAAAATGTGATCAATATATATGATTCTCTCTGAGATATACATCATAATTTGTCCATTAATGACAAGCATATATAACATTATGATTCTAAACTCAGTGGCCGTTTTTATCTATATTTCACTTAAGCTCTATAATGTGTAATTAGAAGTACACTGGAGGCTATAAGAAAATGCTCTTGATATCTCGAGTTTGCTAGCAATTCCCTACGTGTGTAATTTGGTTCGGGGCTAGTGTAGCAATTGTATGCTAAATATAGTAAGCTAATACATCATGTGGTTATCAGCTTATACCAGCACTAGCTCAGACATTAATGTCACCTAAAACACGAGCTGAATTATATCAAAAATAAATAAAAGAGACGAATGGTTCTAGAAAGACAATGTTAATATGTTGCTCGGGAAAGGAAAAGAAGATGAATCAAATTTTGGACAATTTTCCTTGAAACTTACAGAAGACGAGTTGCGGTGTTTGGTCAGATTCCCACATTCGATAATGATCGACAAAAATTGAGTAGTATAATAAAACTATATTCAACAAGGAAAAGTAAGGTTCTGGAATAAGAAATAACACTAAAAAAATTGGAGAATATAGTTCACATGAATGGAAATAAGTGTAAAATATATTTCTACATAGAGAGGAAGGTTTCAGTCGGAAATTATTACTGGGAAGAAATTTGGTAAAATTAGGCAACACTTTAGACTGTAATATTCCAAATTAGTTGTGCAATCTTGAGGTATTTTCTGAATGAATAATATGTATACGAACTTGTGTGTTAGTGAATATACAGTTAGTAAAAGATGATAATGTAGATTGCATGCACTGATGCATGGTGGTATGTAGTAGTAAAGATACTAAAACATGTTATCTTGAAGTGCGTGTGAAGCGGGGAGTAATTTGAATAGTTGCATACATATTTCGAAGCTGACATCAAGGAATGGCACAGTGTTTGCATGGAGTGTTGATGTGGCGAAATGCTTAAAAACAGTAGTTTAAATTTGTAGAAAAGTATTTAATGTGAAATATGTTTAGGTATTCATCACTATCTGTACATGCACATACGTACGCGCGTCTTTTAATGAAATTAACATACATTATTGATTCCAACGCGGAAATGAGAAATTTTTATGGTGGAGAAAATGACATTTGCAATTGATTACCTGAAATGAACTGAAATATAGGTAGAATGAATATGTATTTTAACAAATAAGTGAATATGTGTATTTAGAGGCAATGGATGGAAAAGGTACTATTTATGAAATGCAAAAAGTCACACGAGACAAAAGAAACGAAGAAGGAAATATATTTACCAAAAAAGAAGTTCATGTATGGCTTCTGTAAGTTTAGATATAGCCTTCTGAGTAATCACAAATAATTCGGTGCGTTTAGGCGATCTCGTGGAGATAGTATCTTGAATAGGCTAAGGAAAAGTACATTACAGGACATCGTGCTTAGTCGGTGTGAAGCGTGAGAAAAAGGATAAATGTTTTCGCGCTGGTCAGTTCCTTTGGATATGAATATCAGTTGTTTATAGTGGCTCCACCTGGATCTGATACAAGACTCCCTGAGTTAGTTGTATCAAAGGAGATAGGGGAGATACACTGTCAGGAAAAGGATAACGGCAGTGACACTGGAGAAGATTAGTTGTGATATACATATCCATAAGAATATTTCGCGTAAGACATGGGTATAAGTGTTGCCTGAAATTAGTTGTCCCATTAACTGATAATTCACTGTTATTCGTTAGCCGAGCAATGTATAAAAAACCGTAATCTGTTGATTAAAGATCAAGTTCACAGAAAGAGAGAGAGAGAGAACAGTATTTTATATGAAACTCAGAAAATAAGGTGTCCGAGACACGATACGCAGTAAATAAAATGATAAAGATACGAAACTTAGAAAAATCTGTAACAAATAGAAGATACAATGTCCTCATAGACATCTTTATATATTTTTGAAACGAGGTGTGATTCCATTGAAATTTCATTTTA
This sequence comes from Octopus bimaculoides, assembly GCF_046866305.1. Taxonomy (NCBI): domain Eukaryota; kingdom Metazoa; phylum Mollusca; class Cephalopoda; order Octopoda; family Octopodidae; genus Octopus; species Octopus bimaculoides. The sequence continues at coordinate 32,303,671 of NC_142939.1, forward strand.
CGTAGCTACCTTTCCTAAAACCTAATACAAATACAACATTTGAAGTTATCAAACAACTAATCAATAACTTAATTCAGTAACTGTTATTTCATTTCATTGTCAAAAGCAAGCTTGGATATTTGTTATATTATATGTGTGTGTGGGTGCGTTGTATATGTATATGCATAATTTCCCATATACATATACAAATATTCTCATGAAGCACATACGTATATATCTGCGTATACTGTGTACGAGTGTGTATTTATATAACGTAGATGAATGTATTATTTTGTTGAAGTCAAATGCATAGAAATTGCGATTGATTGATATGCAATGAAATTCTCTGCATGTATGCGCTACTGAATGCGTCAAAGTATACATCTTCTAATGCTATCAATTATTTAGCTGTCATTACAATCATATCTATATTTTACCTTCTTGTTGAATATTTAATATAAAAATGAAATGTATTAAACATCTCTTCAAAATTATATATCGCTTACCTAATATCATTTTTGCTTTCTCCTATTGGCTTGGTCTCTGACTAATGTACTGTCTTTGATTCTCTATTTTTTTTTTTCAGATTCTTCCTTATTGTTGTAATTATATACTTCTAATAATCAGGTTAGGTTTCGGATACCGCAGTAGATATAAGCAAAATTGACACAATACACGCTTATTTATTTTGATTTTTCAGACACTTCCCAATAGATTTTGCTACCATGTTTGACAGAAAATAACGTTCAACCTGTGCCTAAAGTAGAATATGCATACATTGCTACAAAAAATTAAAAATCTTGATTAACTTTGCGTGTCATTAATCTAAAATTACTTTTCCACCGCCTGTATCCAATTAACCATGTAATAAAATATTTTATGTTTTGGATGAGCATGTTTTTAGTGCATGAAATAAATTTCGTTTTGAAAGCAATGGAGTCTCAGCTGCATAGGATATACGGGAATCCATTTCTCGATCCCTCCAACTTTCGCTAAACTTTTTTTATTACTCGTCTAATCTCAGTGAACACTTCTTTATTCAAAAGTAAATCGCAAATCGTTTAGTTTTACATAACGTCATTTTGACTATCTCGAAAATGAGATGCTCTATGGTTTCCTCACAAGGTCTGTACCAAAGAAAGAGGAAACGAATATTTATCAAATACTTGGTTGCAATTTTGTTTCCAATTTTATCCACATATCTACTGCTTCATTTCCCATATAACCTGCGAGACGAAATTTTAAAATATGAAAATATGGAGTAGAAGTGATTTTATATTTTGTAGCATTCAAATCTGATACTACATCCAAATAATACTCAAGTTTTGAAATTTAGCAGACTATTGTTTAGCTAAAGCTTCTTTCTGAGATAAATCCCTCTCTTCAGTTTCGTAACACACATAAATTGGATATACTTTGCCGTAAATAATCTCGTGAAATTAGATCCAAATTATTTCTATTTCAACCTAAAGAGATTTCATAATAATTTACAAACAAGTATCCTATTTAATAGCTACGTTTTCTTAGATTATTATTTTTATCATTTGAGTACCATATTTGGCATATATTAGTGGACTATTCTTTTGTGTTTTGGTTAACTCAAGGTGAAGTTGCATTTGCATGCTCCATGCACAATGGCTTTGCAATCATAAGCTTATCTCTTATACTCGTATTAAAAAGGAAAGACTACGTCTTTGCGCTTTGAGTGATAGGGAGTTTCAAAGTCATATATCAGTACGCCATTTATTTTTTGGGATACACGCACGTTCATGCCCAAACATTGATTACAGAATGAATCCATTTGATAAGTATCATAAGTCACTCTCATATTCTGCTTTCATATATATATGTGTGTACTTCTTTTCTGATAATATATCGCAACAATGGCACGAACCGTGAATCCTTGATAGGATATTCCATAACCATTCTGCATTGAGAAGCAAACGTTATTTAAGTCTTTTACTAATAAAGATGGTATGTTATTCTAAATACTGAATATTATAATGAATAAATATATCAGCCATCACATATCACCTCCTACTCAAGTTTATACTAAGAATCCTTTGCTACTCCGCCTATAATATAAACTACCTTCTCAATCCAAAACCTTCTCTGAGGTTCACACATGCCATATTTGCAACAGTATTTCAGTACAATACAGTATATTCATTCCACTCTCTTTACACTGCGATATTGCAGCAATAGCTACATGAATCTCTTTGTCAACCAGTACATCTTAGAGATATGCAGTACAAATGTTGATGATAAAACTTGTGTTTTATGAGTCACAAGTCGAATATATCTTTTGTTTTCTCTATCAAAATTAAAACAATTTCCATTGGCTGCACGAGAGGATTCATATTACTTCTGAAATTTATGGTATTTTACGCGAGTGTTCTCATCATCTTTTATATTCAAAGCATATTTCCGCTATTATTTACAAATCCTCTTCGTCCATTGCAAGAACCAATTCTCTACATCGAACGTATCTTCTGACAGCATGTCCCAATGTATGAAGCCTGCTTTATGACACGCATACAGACAGTAATGAATAATTTCTGCCAAGTGACATAAACATATATCTACTATATATATATATATATATATATATATATATATATATATATATATATATATATATATATATATATATATATATCGTAACGATTTCAAATGGTGTCCTTTCATATATATGCAACTTATATGCAATTTATATGATACATTTTCCATACATAAACCACGTAATAGGTAGACTGCTTATATTGAAATGTAGTGGTATCTCTGGTGGTGGCTGTAGTGATAATAACGGTATAGTTGTTGTTGTTATTGGTGGATGTAGTGGAGGTGGGGGTGATAATGGTAGTGGTTGTGGTGGCGGTGGTGATGGTGGAAATGGTGGTGGTAGCGGTTGTGGTTGTGGTGGTGGTTATGGTGGTAGTGGTGGTGGTAGTGGTTGTGGTAGTGGTTGTGGTTGTGGTGGTGGTTATGGTGGTGGTTATGATGGTGGTGGTGGTGGTGGTGATGGTGGTAGTGGTGGTGGTGATGGTGGCAGTGGTGGTGGTGGAGGTTGTGGGGGGCTGCTGCTGCTGGTCGTGCTCGTGCTCGTGCATGTTTGTGAAAATGAAGTCATCTGTTCGCTTGAATGTGTCAGTATTCTATGCTTTTATGACATTTCCGTTCTTTCCGTCGCTCGGAAAAGTTTTGTTGTTTAACATATTTGACGTCACCTTCACCTCATAACATTTCACAGGTTGTGGTTTATCAGATGGCGTTTGAAATGTTGCTCCAACTTCCATGTTTCTTGCTCATTTGTGTTATATGTTGCGGTTGACGCTATTGAGTTTGGTTTACAATTACATGAGGTCAGTGATAATTTTTGGAATGCTTGTTCTCTTTGTTGCTACAGCAGGTGTGGCCAACCATGTAGTAGCTAACGCAGCAACCACTGTTGCTCTATCTGCAGGGTGCTGTTGTTGCTGCTATGATGTTAGCAGTGATGAAGGCACTTTTCAGCAGTTACGGTTTGTTATCGTCGTACGCAGATGTCATTGATATAACTAAAGTTTGCAAAATTAGAATAAACAGATAATCTGTAATTCTTTTGTTTGGTAGATTCTCAGTTTGATTCAATGGGTCTCATGTAGACAATAGATAATGAAGAAAGGAGAGTTATACGCATTTAAATTCCATTTCTTTAAAAGCATTTCTTCATATCACATTCTAACGTGTTTTCTGACTACATGACTTAAGGTCCTTTGCTGTAATAATCTTCTGCATTTCGGAGATTTATATTAAATCAATTGTAGTACACATTTAAATCGAAAGGTTAAGAATCCTATACTGCTTTATTGAAGGTTTTCTCATACAGGTGGGTTCTCTTTACCCATCCGTATTCTTCATTTGCCATATATATATATATATATATATATATATATATATATATATATATATATATATATATATATAAATATATGTATGTATGAATGGGTGTATATATGTATATATATATATATATATATATATATATATATATATATATATATATATACCGGAGTAAGCACATGCAATGTGCAACAAGGTGGAAAAAGGAGTACTCAAATACCAGAGGTAGAGTAAAATGCTTTATTTAAAAGCTGCAGAAATATAACAAAAAACCGTTACTCTGAGTTTCACGTTCCCGTTCGTCGGACAGTTTTGTTAGAAATGGAGAAAGGATAACAATGCAATCGAAAGTAATGTAAAATTTAAAACACATGCATTCGTTTGATTGGTTGCTTCAACTAACGGTCATGGATTAGTCGTTTCAATTAACGGTCATAGATGTGTAATGCACAGACCAATTAAATTTAATACAGATTCATCCTATTAAAAAAAATATCGAAGAAAACCTTAAATAGAAACATGGGCTCAGAATACATATTGTAAATAATTAATTATATTCGAATTAACGGATTAAAATCAAATCAATAAAATAAAGTATACGCTGCATTCAAAATAAAATAAAATAAAATAAAATAAAATTAAAATTACAATAGCGTGTATGTATACAAGGCTATCCACAACATACATATATATCTATATATAAATATATACATCGAAATACACAGCTGCATACGCACAGACAATCTACGTATATAGCCCTATATTTACAAGGCACAGATAGTACAAATCTACATAAGTACAAAGCTACACACATATACGCACACACGCATTTAATTTTGCGCGTGAAAATCCTATGCACTGGTAACGAAAATTGTATCTTAAGCTATGGATTGGAGGGGTAAAGAGTAACGTATCTATAATAACGTTAAATATGGGAAAGGGGATGGTGGGGGAATATAGTTGTCATAAAAAAGGAAAAGAAGAAAGAAAATAAAGGAAGAAAGAAAGAGAAAAAGAAAGAAAGAAATGGAAAAAAAGAAAGATAGCAAAGGAAGAAAAGAGAGGAGAGAAAGGCTGGGGATAGGAAGGAAGAAGTAGAGAGAGAAGATAAGCAAGAACATAGTAAACGTGCATAAAAATTTAGATTGCACATATATGCGTATACAAAAATGTATATAGCATCACGTATATAGATACATATGTTGATATGTACGCAAATACTTACGATCGTAACCTTATACATGCGTATGTGCATATTCAAGTATGTGTGAGTGTGAACCTAATCGCACATACGCATATATAATAATATAGATGCATGTATGTATAAATAAATATAAGCATATACTCTTAGCATGTATACACAAAAAAAAAGTACCCGCACGAAATCATAACAGCATATGCACAAGTGCAAACCCAGGCCCTATATGTAAGCGCAGGTACATGCATATGAATACGTAAGTGCTGTAACTATACAGACATCTACATAAAAAAAACATTAGATATCAGTGTATATATGCAGCCAACTTCTTAAATAAACCGGTGGGTGTATAAAGGTTAAAACCAGGCGAAAATACATGCATAAAAGAATACAAAGCGTTTTTTTTTTTAATAAATAGAATAGAATGAAGTAAAAAGGAAAAACAAGGGAGAAGAAAAATTATGTATATAACAGACGAAGGTCTTCTTAAAATGACGCAGGGGTATTTACAAAATTCTCATAACGCTAAATAAATCATTTATAATTCGGTACCAATCCAATAGCCAGATTGCACAATGGTTATAAGGAGTCGATCATAGTCAAAATTTTACCCATATGGAATATTACATGCACACATTTTAAATTTGGACGCATGCCTACATGTGTTTAAAAGTTAACGTCTTTGGTTTAGCGCCTTCTTATCCTGGAACAAGATATTCATTTTTTCCAATAAACAAAGATCACATTTCAATGGCCTCTTATGGGCACCATGTCTGTAAGGCGATGCTTTGCCTAACATCCTCCATATCACGTTGAAAGGTTGGGCTTCAGTCTCCTTTAAATGCCAGACGTATTTTGCCAGGCTCGTCTTTGTCCTATTTTCAGGGTACCTAAAATAATTTTTATGCGAATACAGTCTGGTTTTGAAACAATTTTCTGTAGCCCCTGTATATGTTCTATAATCACGCGAGCCTTCTATCTCGACTTTGGCCGTATATACGATGCCTTTTTCTAGACATCTTCCTTCCAACGGACAGGAGGTTGGGTCTTTGCAATTACAGGCATTTGTAAGCTGGTCTGCATTATTGTTTTTGGTAATTATTTTATTGTTGTGCTGGCTGATTAAAGAGGCGAAGTTCTTGCAGCAAGAATAGCTAATCTTAAGCGTTCTTCTGTTAAATATTCTATAAAACTTATGATCAGGTTGAAAGTGCCTAGTGACTAATTTTAAGAATTCTTTACCTATATTCGTTCTTACGGCCATATTGAAAGCCGGGTTGAACCACAAAACTTTCCTAGTCCTATTCCTACGTGCCGGGCTGCTGCCAGCATTAGATTGGGTGCACTGAATCCTCTCAGAGAATCCACTATTCCTTAAAGCACTACCATAATACGGTGCTGCATTGCGGAATGTTGCTTCGTCTGCAGTAACCCTAACTAAGTTTCTAAGAATAACAGGCGGATGGTTGGATTCTCTGCTGATATAGGATAGTTTGTCGTTTGGTTTACGGTAAAGCTTAAATATATTCGAATCCAAGTCTAAATTTATGTCTAAGAAATCTACTTTGTTTAGGTTGGTATCTACTGTAATCCGTAAACCTATACTTTGGAAGAAAGCTATAAGATTATTCCTGAGCTTATCTAGTTCGTGACCGTTTAAATTATGGGTGACTATAATACCGCCATCCCTATATAATCCTGCGTCTATAAACGGAAATTCCTGTTTTAGATAATGCAGAATGTAAGCCCCTATAAGCGTGCACAATTCCGCCCCGTCGTATGCCCCCATCGGTGCATCGAAAAGAGAATCTTCACTCTTTTTAATCCAGGTGGATCCTTCATGAAAAAGTAGTGATTTCCTTGCGTGCATTATAATGTCTATTTCCGAGCTATTGATGTCGACATACTGCTTGGTGAATTCTAATGCTCTTAGGAGCAAAGATCTGGATATTGATGGGTAAAAATCAACAATACCGAACTGCGTAAATTTGCAGCTGCGCTTATTACTAATCCCCTTAAACCAATCTATAACTGACTTATTATTTTTCTAAATCCGTAAATTTAAATCACTATCTAACTTAATTAAAATCCGGTCTAAAATATATTTGCTAATAATCCCAATTTCAGTCTTAGCAGGATTAATTAATCTACATTTGGGGTTTCTATTAAAATTATCTTTATGGTCTTTTAGGGTGACAAAAGCAGGTCGGGGAGATAGGTATTCTATTCTATCGCTAATCTTAAGATTGTTAGTTATTCTTCTTGCTTCCAAATTCACCTCTTTATATAAATTTGTGTTGTCTTTTTTGTATGTGTCAGTGATGCAATTCGACATTAGGCACTTGTAAACATCCTTGTCAACCGCATATAGGTTTTTAGTCTTATCAGAATTAACGAAAATCTTGTTCGAGTTATTGATCTCTGTAATGTTTTCTTTCATATTTCTCTGTAGATGGTTGGTGTACCTACGGAATTTGATTTTTCTAATGAGATCAAAAAGGTCCTTCTCGAAGGGTTCTAATTCCGGAATAGATGGCGGGTTCCTGGAAGATTTGATTCCGTACTTGTTCCCGTTTGGTTTATATATATATATATATATATATATATATATATATATATATATATATATATATATATATATATATATATATATATATATATATATATATATATATATATATATATATATATATATATATATATACATATATATATATATATATACTAGCAGCTGAGCCCGGTTTCACCCAGTCTGTTTGTACGATGTGGCTGTGACCGTTTTCGGTTAGACAATCTGTAACGACGTTTCTCAACCTTATCATTTCGGGTCCCCTGTTTCGATTGGAGCCTCCAGCTGTATGAAAAATTCCTTCCCCACCTGTCAGAAAATAACTTTAGGAGTTGTAAAGAAAGAATTTGTAAGTAGTTGTTTCTGAGAGCTATTCTATTGGACCTCTGCCTAACCATTAAAACATTTATTTAATTATGAACATAGGGAAAAATTATACATTAATCCCTATTTTTGTAAGCAGTTGTATCCGTAAAAATTTTATTTGCAGAGAGTAGAAATTGAAAGAAGATATATGAAATGGACGTGTGTGTGTATGTGTGTGTATGTGTGTGTGTGTATGTGTGTGTGTGTGTGTGTGTGTGTGTGAGAGAGAGAGAGACAGAGAAAGAGACAAAGAGAGAGACAGAGAAAGAGACAAAGAGAGAGACAGAGAGAGAGAGCGTGCGTGTTGCGCGTGTGTGCGCGAGAGAGAAAGAGAGATAGAATGAGTAAGTGAAGGTGTGTGTCATTGACTTACGGCGACTACGAAGTTTTTGAGGCGGCAGATGACTGGGGTGATTTGAAAGATATGAAGAATTGCCGTCTTTTCAGTGGAGCGCTTCTTTGTAGGCGACGTTTCTCATTTTCCCCTCTGATGCACAAATGTATAGACTTTGTGGCCTGCCAACACGGGAGCATCCAACATAAAGTTGACCATGGGAGAAGACTTGCTCTGTGAGGTTTAAACCAACCATTTGAGATGATTGACCCTGTGCCTTATTTATTGTCATTGCAAAGAAAAGTTTGATAGGACATTGAAGCCGCTTAAACTTGTAGATCGTATCGGAGGGTGTGAGGGACATTGGAATTATAAGTACATCTTGACCATTGAAGATGGTTGCCTACAGAACTCGGGAGTATACTTTTTTGATTATCATGCGCGTGCCGTTACACATTGTTGGAACATCCACATTTTGCAGCAGCATAATGGGCGCCCCAACCTTAACATGTAGTTTGGGAAGTTTGGGAATTAAGGAATTCTGTTTTGAAAACGGTTGTATCATCCGGGTTTTCATGCGTGTCAATGGACTTGAAAGAGAGTTTTTTTCCAGGTAGCGGATGGAAAAGATTATTATTGATATCGACTGTATTATTGTGATCACCAAAATCGCTCTTCCTTGTAGGCAAGTTGTGTCATGGCTTTGATTTGCAATGTCAGGAAAAACGGAAGAAATCAAATCATCCACAGTAGGCACAAAGTTACCAAATGGTAAATGAATGAAACCATCAGTATCGCCAGCTGCAGTTCCATTACCAACATCGAGAAGCTGCGTCGCGATTTTTGGCAATTTTCCCGAATCTCCGTATACGAAAATGGGAATTTTGGCAAATAAATGACTTTTTAAATCAAAAAAATTTGAGAGAAAATTGTGGGAGAAGGGCGGATGTCTTTCCAAAATATCTTCGTAGAAAACAGCTTTAGGAGTTGTGAAGAAAGAATTTGTACGTAGACTGTTTCTGAGAACTATTGTATTGGACCTCTGTCTAATCACGTTTTTTAAGGTACACACTCATATATAGAAAATATGAGGTCACGGTAGAAAATTTTTACGATATTTGAGTTATGGAAAAGATTATGTTATAGTTTTGAAATGCAAATCTATGAATGAAAATGAAGTTCAAATCTATATGTGGTTGGTAGACCTGGTAGAAATAGCAGCCAAATCTACCCCATAACACTCTACTGTATTAATGCGACAATTCTGCGTATTATGTAATTTGAATGTCAATCTGTAACTAAAGATGAACATAATTAACCCCACAATGAGGTGAAAGAAGAGAGACAGCATAGCGACAATTGTGGCTGACTGCCATCCTGTATTCCACTTGTTGCTGTGTGAACAACTGGTTGTTTTAATGACGGAACAAAGAGGGAAATTGATTTAGAAAAAGTTTTATTCGATTTTCTCGGTAAGTATGGAGGCTAGGAAATAATAGAAAAGGCGTTAAGAAGTTGACGTTAAGAATTGCTTTAACAGTTAGAAAATGTTTGACATTTCAGTCATCATCAAAAAAGGAAGCTGTAAGAATTTACGGGGAAATTGTATGTAAGAAAAAAAGCAGAAATGATTTGTAACTATACTTCCAAAGTTTTGAAACTTAATAGCAGACGTAGTGAAGATAAAAGGTAAGTGGAGAAGTATGGAATGAGTCATTGTTATACGCTTATAGAAAAAATAGACACGTACCGTTTTAGAGAAGAAAATGTAGCTGAGAGCTATTGAATTGGACGTCTGTCTAATAAGAGAGCAGAAAGTGAAAGAAGATATATGAAATGGACGCGTGTGTGTGTGCATGTGTTTGTGTGCTTTTGCGGCTAATTTGGCGGGAGTTTGCAGTCAGCACGAGGTGGTTTGTGTTTATCTCTCTAGTCGAATTGTTGTGAATTTGTCTGCAATAGCAATGCCCGGACAAGTTAAAATATTTTTTAATATGTGATTGCGGGGAAAGGGGATTTTTTGAAGTCGGCGTGAAAGCGAAGGAGACAGAGAGAGCGCGGTTGTATGAGTTCTTTTGAAGTTGGTGTGAGGCGGAGGAATTGATGTGCGTGCGTGCGTGTGTGTTTGTGAGTGTGTGGTTGTATGTGGGTGTGTGCGTGTTTGATGGGATGTGCGAGACAGAATGCGTGGTGTGTATATGAATAGCTTTTTTTAGTGTGTGTGAAGAGACAGAGTAATGTTGATGGTGTGTGTGTGTATATGAGAGAGAGAGAGAGAGAGAGAGAGAGAGAAAAGAAAGAGAGTGATAACTGAAATTTTATTCAGTCTTTGTAGTAAGTGAATGTGTGAGTGATTGACGGAGAAAAGGTAATACAGAGAGAGAGAGGGGGGAAGACAGAGTGGTTATGTATGTATGTACGAATGGCTTCAGTTACACGCTCTCACACACACACACACACACACACACACATGCACGCACGCACGCACGAAGGTTGTTCTGATCAATTTCCTCAGTAACTATTGGGTCTACCAAAAAACTAAAAACCGCATTCCAATCTATGCACCCGTCTCCACAGGTGTGCCATTTTTCATGTGAATCCACCCTGCTGTTTGGCTGTGAACCTCAAGACAAGAAGGAATACAACGCTCGCCCATGCCAAATTTATATTATAGATATATAAATGTATGTATGTGTATATATACACACACATACACACACACACACACACACACACACACACACACACACACATATATATAGATAGATAGATAGATAGATAGATAGATAGATAGATAGATAGATAGATAGATAGATATAGAGTTATTTCTTTATTACCCACAAGGGGCTACACTAGATAGATATAAAGTGGGCGGAAATATGTATTCGTGCATGTCAAAATTATTTATTTATTTAATTTCTAACGAACATAAATGGGATGTACCAATGCTATATTTGGATACACATGCATAAACTAAGAATATGCAAAAGAAACTAATAAATTATAGTAGCTAATGAATTTATATACAATTATAAATATTGAGGGATGAAAAAAGTTATTCGTACAGAACAGAAATAACTGATAATTCTGATTTAACACTTTCTTAGCATAACCATTATTCAGTTCCCTTTCAACCAATCTCTTCTTATACTTCTTAATTAATGACTCGCATGTTTCTTTAGGAATTTTTTGCCATTCACCTTGACACATTTTCTTCAAATCTGGAATGCACGCTGGGGCTCTTGAATGAGTTTTAATTTTCAAATAACGCCACACATTTTCAATGGGTTTCAAGCCAGGTAACTGGCTTGGCCATTCTAATAATTTTATATTGTGATTGACTATCCATTTTCTGATAGACTTCAACGTGTTCTAAGGGTCCTTAGCCTGTTGTAAAATCCACCCTTCACAAAGCTGGAGCTTTTTTACAGAGTCCCATAAATGATTGTTCAAAATATTTTGATACATCTGTGTATTCATTCTACCATCTATCACATGTAAATTGCCAGTGCCATATGCAGAGAAAAAACCCCTACACAATGAATGGTGTTTTTCGGTGAATAGGCGGTACCTTCTTTCCTCTAAACATGGCTATGCATGCAGAGAGAAAAAGAGAGAGAGAAGGGTGGAATAGCGAGACGGTCATGCAGTGGTTACGCCACCTCTCAATTTGTATGTATATATATATATATATATATAGATATAGATATAGATATATATAAACAAATAGTAAATGAGTATATGCATATATACGTACAGGTATGTGCATACCGACATCCACTTGTATGTATAGGTGCATATCTGGGTTCAGGACATTGCAAACGAAACGTAGACGAGAAAACACACAAGCCACATAGAGAACATTCTTCATCAGCTACCCCCGTTTTTACACCAGCGTTTCGAAGAGCTGGGCAGGACGCATCGCTAAAGCGGCTCTTCCCATAGACCGCAAATTAAATTTGTTTACACAAATTAAACCTTGCCATGGAAGAATGTAGTGGCGGACAAAAAACAAGACAGGAAAACAAACAGAAAAGGCTATACGGCCAGACGAGAAAGATTATGTGTATGAACGCTGTGAGGAACGAACTTGAAAGTGGGGACGAAGTAAGTTCGCGTGTTTGCCCGGCGATATCCAAGGAAGAAAAGGATTATTGACCGGAAGCATGTGACCATGCCGGTGTAAGGGGAAAAGAGAGAGAGTGGTAGAGGGAGAAACAAAGGGAGGAAGTAGAAGAATAGGTGAGCAACGAGAGGAAAAGAGGAAGAGAGGAAGTACATAAAGTGTCTCTTCGTCGTTTTAGACGACCAGAATTCCATCTGATCTGATCACCCTTCACCTTCTACTAATATTGCAACCATAACAAAAAGATTGTCCACAGGCTCTAAATACTCTCTCTGCAGATACTTGATAAAACCATATATATATATATATATATATATATATATATATATATATATATATATATATGCATGTATGCGTGTGTGCGTGTATAGATACATAATACTGTACCAAGATAATGCCAATTTATAAACAAGTTGGGTGGTCATTAGAGTTATGACTTTTTGATGTTTTGCAAAGTAATCAATTTCCTGCTTCAAAAGTCGATGAAGAATATTATGTAAGTAGGTAAAATGACCTTTATTTTAAGTCGACAATTATCTCAAAGATGGAATCAATGATATCTAGACTACTTCCGTAACTGGTATTTACAGATCGACTATCACAGAAGCTTTCAAACCAAAAATAAAAGGAAGAAAACACTACATTCAGAAAACTGGCCATTGCCTTTTGATGGTAAACCTTTTGATGACCAAGAACATCAAGTGCTAGTTTTAAAGAATGAGCAGAGACATGTTCGGTTAGAAGCGCTCCAATTACCAATCGGAAAAGCCGGTAGTGTTGTGAAAGGAATAACAGCTGTTTTAGATGAAAACAATTTATGCAACTGTGTACAGATGATTGTCACTGATACAACGAGTGTCAACACTTGGAAAAGAAATGGCATTGTCATTCTGTGGCAAAGAATGTTTTCTCAAAAGGGTTTGAAAGAAGCGCAGTTTATTGGTTGTCAGCATCGTATCCTTGATATAGTTCTTCATATTGTAATGGATAATGAAATTGGAGGAAAAAGACAGCTCCCAATATTGAATATACATACATTCATCCCAGAGCTTCTAAGTAAATATGAGAAACTCCAGGCTAATTTCAACATTGGTGAAGAAAACATTACTGAATCCGCAGGATGGTGAGATGACATGAAATATCTATTTCATTGAACAAGAGGTTTTCGTTTCTTTGAAGAAACTGCAACATTTCCTACTGTAACGTGTCAGTAATGCAAGATGGAATTCTCGAGCAATAGTGGCTCTTTTAGCATTTATTCTTCTTCTAGACAAAAGAGATTTTCTTCTCAATGTTTGTCGATTTATCAATTACAGCTGGGCAGAGTTTTGGCTAACTGACCGACTGTTCAACACTTATGATTTTCTGAAGATATGTGGTAGCCTGCAAGTTCATAAAAATGCATTGAACTTTGTAAAATTCTTTTGGAGTCGAGAACCCTCAAAACTGGAAATTCCCAGAACAAAGCAAAGTGCAGAACGAGCAATGAAGTGGCTTCGAAATCTTTCTGATGCTTTTCAAAAGAAGGAGAAACTTCTGTTTCGATTTATTTTATCTTACAAAACATGAATTCTTTGTTATGTTTAAACATTTTCTAACATTCAGCACACTTTTGTTATGCAGTTCATTGAAATTGGAATTAAACCTATAAAGTAAATATACGTATTATTTTCAATTTTGTTTGATATCGAAAGCTTGTAGTAGCCTCTCTCTTAAAACAGTCTAGTTGTGAACCTTTGAATTGAGCGATTTCAATTCAGTAATCTTAAGAATATATAAATACACATTTCGTCCACATCTCACTTGCGTTTACAAGGATTTAGGCAACAGAAATACTGAAGTGTGAATCTAGTGCCACCTAGTTATTATAGTTTTAAAAGCCAATAGCAATGAAATTACTTCAACTAGAAAGTTGAAATTTCAGACATTAGCACATCAAGTTTCGTACAAACTTGAGCAGGCGTTATGACTCCTCACCCCGATTTTTGCCTGATTTGGGTTAAAAGTGGTAATCGACTTCTTAATTTCAGGATGACGTTGTTTTCAAATAAAAGAAAATAAATGTTAGGTTCCTAACGTTTACAAAGTTATTCATAGAATTTCTGTAAAGGGTTATTAGGTTGTGAAAAAGCATAACCTTTGTGGTCGTATGGCTGGTCACACTGTACAGTTTTGTTCAATAATCGAGCGTTCTTACACATTAATTCGCTATGGGAAAGAGTTGTAGTATCAGCCCAGTTAATAGATCAAAGATCATGTTGCTTCATCAGCAAGATGTGTCCTTTGTGAAACATTAGCAAGCAATTAGGATGCAACAAAAAGGCATGTGTTCAAGCATGGAAACTTTACCGAGCCACTGGCCAATAAAAAGACCGGCAAAGAACGGGTGCTCCGAGAAAAAACAACAGTCCATATAGATCAGCAAATTGATAGGCTATCTGAAGGAAACTAAATATTAATAGCAGTGGACATTTGCAAGCAATTATCTGATGAATCTGACACCAGCTTTGCATCACAAACTGTCAGAAGTTGCCTAAAAGAATTTGGGCTGTTCGACCGAATGGCTGGAAGGAAACCGAAAATCTCTGATATGAACCGGTGGAAGCGGATCATATATGATAAAGGCCATATTGAATGAACGGTTCAAGACTGATCAAAAGTCCTTTGGAATGAAGGAAAGTTTTTTGTTAGACACCGTCCAAATGATGAATTCTATGTGTCAAGAAAGCGGCGCATGCGGGAGGTAAGTTTAATGGTGCCGGCCACGTTCAGCAGCTTAGGTGTTGGTCCAATTGTTAAGGTTGATTGCAGACCGAACAGTATAGGCTATCTGCAATTAGAAAATGAAAATCTGCTGCCAAATTAAAATAACCAGATATCATCGGGATCTATTTTCCAGCAAGACGATTTTCCACATTTATAAGACTAGGAAAATTTTGCAATATTTTGAACGCAATAACATGGTGGTTATTAGTGGCATCTGCAGAATCCGGATTTGAATCCGATACATTTATGGAATTATGTTTGTAAAAGAGTTCATGCTAAAAAACAACAAATTTTCCTAATTATATAATTATATTGAAGAAATATGGCAGAACATTCCAGGTGACTTTTGTGCTCATTTGTCGAACTCCATGACCCGTCGTTGTAAGGCCGTAATGGAAAATAATGGCTATGGAACTAGATACTAAAAACAAATTTGTCTTTGTTGAACATTTGTGCCGTAAATTTTCAATTTAGACAAAATAAAATATAAACTTATTTTGCCGAAAATTTCTAAAATTCTAATCATTTCAATTAATTGCGCATTACAATTATTCAAATTGTATAAAGAATTATAACACTTATATTATTCCAAAGAGAAAACACTTCTACATAAACTGTAAAAATGTAAATAATTTTATACAGTTTTGTTAGAAATAAATTAATGAAGGAATAGAACTGTCATCATTTGTCTTGAACTTATTTTGGCCAATGTATATATTAGGTTATCTTACAATATGGATAGGTTTCTTCCACATCAATGAGATTCAAAGAAACATACGCCTTACAGTGTGTTCCATGTTGATTTCTCGGTTGGACAAAGAACCATTTTTGCATCCACTCATTACCTGTGATGAGAAATGTATGGTCTTTGTTAACAGCAGGAAAACAGAACAGTGGTCAAATGCAGCTGAGTCACCAAATCACTACTCAAAACCACCATTGCACACTAAAAATTTTATGATCACTGCATGGTGGCAACAAAGGCGGTTATTCATTATTTATTTTTGCAACAAGGAGAAACTGTAACAGCAATATCCTATTGTCAGGAAATTGATTGTATGCATGAAAAACTCAATAAGAGGCAACCTACATTAGTGAACAGAGATGACCCAATTTTGCTTCATGATAATGCAAGGCCTCACACTTCTCAGGCTACGGTCTTCAAGCTGCAAAGCCTGAATTATTCTCCTGATATCTCTCCTACTGATTATCATATATCTAAAAACTTCGAGTATTTTCTATACGCAATAAAACATTCTTAAATAAAGAACTAATTGAAGCATTCCATCAGTTTATCAGTGTAAAAGATGACACATTCTTTGAAGATCGAATATATGCCTTAGAGGAACATTGGATGAAGGTCATAAATGAACAGGGGTCATATTTTGATTAAATGAATAAATATTCTAAAACTTAAAAAAAAATTTGATGTCTCCTTTTTCAAACGCTACATTTCATGTGTATATATTGTTACGTGAATGTATTTCCTTGGGCATTCAGAGAGTGGATTTCATTTGGACATATAAATCGAAACTGCATCTATAGAATTTCCAATGGCATTACAAAGGCATTTTCTCACAGAAAAACAATAGTTGACTGCAGAGACACTCAACACATGGCCTATACCAAGCCGATTTATATGTTTTCCATTGTTTTCGGTGATATGCCTATGTTTCTAATCTCGTAAAGGAAAAAAAACAGTTGGTGAAATGAGACGACCAGAAACAACCAGCGTGAGCCACGATAATACAACTTTCACTAGCTCATGTTTCTCTAAATGTTTCTCCTTTTGTCTGCTTCTCCGCTGCTGCTTAAATGACAGGCAAAAATGAAAGTATTATTCTGTCTTCCTCCTGAACTCGCTGTCATTCTATCGTCCTCCCTACTCTGTAGTGGCAGACCAACTTAAAAACAGTAACAACAAACAAGAAGATAAATAGAGTTACCTCTCTCTTGCTTTGATCGGCATGCTGTGAAGTTCGAACATACAAAGGAAAATTCAACCACAATCTCCGACATTGAACTTTCTGCGGTCCAGAACTGATATACTCAACCATTTTGTAACAGCTCTATGTTTTGCACTCAGATATTTGCAACGGCTCTGCGGCTTGGACTCAAATTTATTATAACAGCTCTTTGCTGTTATTTTGTAAGTTTTTGCCAATGTTCTCAATGCATAACTGAATCCTACAGACTTGTTGTTCTATTTTTCCTTTGTCTAACCGTAACTATATAAACACACACACTTATGCATGTGTATGTGTGCGTGCGCGCGCGTGCGTGTATATGTGTACACCTGAAATCAAATCGCTCTGAAATTCATCAACACCCAGAACATATTTGATGTTCGTAGCGTTAGTGCTTTGTAGCGTTTAAAACAAGTTGATGCATTGACTATCACTGGCGTCGCAGTCGTTGTCTATTTTCTGTGCTTTCACAATGTTAACATAGCTGAGAATATATCATATTTGTGAGCATAGCACAGTACTTCCATATATATTTTTTGAGGAAATTGTTTCAATTATAATCACTTGAATATAATATCACTGGAAATGTTACCTATGAGGGAAATTGCTTTTCTGTTTTGTACTCATTTGAAATGACAGCGCTAGCATATCTGGCCTGCACTCATTTCATTGTAGCAATAATAAATTAGAAAAGAAAATTGAACAATGGATCAAATGCGATCATATATATAATTTCATTTCAAATCTTGCAAGTACAGACTATCAATGAAACAGGAATCAATAAGACAGCGAAATCTGTTAAATTCGTCTCTGTGGTACAAGACCATACCTTGTGAGTATTTGAAATCAATAATTCATTGAATTAATGCACAAGCTAAAATTAGTATAGTAATAGATTGCACAATTATTAATCCATCCTTTTAAGAAACATTAAAACTTAGAATCAGAAATAGTTACATTTTAATATCACATCACAAATGGCCACTGGAATCCATATATGAATATTTTTGATTCACTAAAGTGAGCAGCAACATAGTCGTTACATTTAAAGAGATATATTGCATTTTGTTAATATGATTTTGATCTACAACATTGCTTGATCTCCATCCATCGCTTTCAAGGAATATCATTGATGTGTGTCAATGATATTCCTTCAATTTATTTAACTTTAATAGGAACCATTATGCAACGGGAACGGCAAAACTTCCCCTTTCAAAATATACGTAAGATTCCAGGTAGTAGTAAGATTACAGTTTGGAATGTGATTTGATGCCATATACATAGCATTGATAGTTATCTTCGTTCGCTGAGAGAGATAACCGACTAACCTTCATACCATAGTTAAAAAGAAAATCCTGAATTTGAAAGCTAACAGAAAATATTGTTGTAAAAGCACTAGGATAATAGTGTTTTGTACATTAAACCAACGGGTGTGTAAGTGTTTGCACAAGGTCATAATGTATAATACTCATCACAGTCTGGAGTTTTGACTGAGCAATACACTGTAAGCATTACGCAACAAACTTTGCTACTATTACAATACATTTATCAAATTCAAGTCTAAAATTTAACATACGTAATATAAGTGCACTGGGAATTATATCTATTTTACATGTAAAACACATAACACATAAGAAAGAAGTTTATTGCCGATTACATATCGATAATGGTCGGTACAGAACAATCCAATGCACTATTTACCATCGAAATTAACATGGTCATTAGCAGTAGCACGTCATGTACGGAAAACATTAAAGAAACATGACAGCTATAGGGAACAAAATGTAAATTCATACGCCGAAGTATAGATAGGACAGAAATGGTTGTCAAGATTACATAGAATTGTAATGACTTTATTAGATTAAGAAGGAAAAGATGAATTGAATAATGGAACAAAATAATATATACACTAGAGAATAAGTATCAACAAGAATTTTTAATTGTAACTTAGTAATTACGGTGGAATGACCTGCGAGAAATATTTTTAGAAGAGGGAAAATGATTAATGAAGAGTCAGAAACACCTGTAGCAACGGTAATAACAACTCAAAAGCATCAGTTGACAAGCAATGCAAAATTTAGGATTCAGCAATTCGCTGAAACTAAAATGTATATTACGTTCATCATCCACTTACTTCGCCTGATAATAACTTCTAGTGTATCAGTTCATGGCGTTCATTTTTGTTTTAATGTTTAATTCCTAGTTAGTGAGAGGAAACTTAGTGTGACTTGCTTACAAATGACGTAATGAGTGAAAGCCATTAAGAAGATAAGTATACATTATGTATAAACTTAGTACCTTGTTTGTATAGAATTTAACAAAAACCGCATTTGTATAACGCATTTGTATCATGGGTAATATATTTGTATGACAAAGCACATATACTCATAAAACAAAAGGGTGTTAGCTATATTAGCAACTGCATAGTTAGATATCTAAATACGTTCTTGATATACTGTGTAATACATAATTACAAATGTACCGTCACAATTTTTTGTATGTCCTATCCAGATATAACCCATTTATCTTATTGGACTGTTATCAGAAGACGATAAACATCTCTTAATATTTGCTGGAATACGACTCACGATGTTTTCACTTATGTATTTCAAAACTATGGGGAATGCACATTGACGTTCATTTAAGTTTCTGTAAACATTTGGACTGTAAACCAAAGGTTTCCTGTAAAAACCAATGTCTTATCTGAAAAACTACAATTTGTAAACATGCTGCATCTACTATTTATGTTAGGGCAATTTACACTGAACCTAATAAACGATACTGTACTTGATCTGCAGAAATAATGTGTAAATAAAATAGTTAAACGTTTTCTTTTCAGAAAGAATAAGTTTAGAAAAAAGACAATAAATAATAGTGTAAGACTAATGAAATGAAAGAAAAGAATATGGATGTGGTCGATTATGACTGTTATAAGCAGTTCATAAAAGAGTTAACATGAAGAGTGAACAGCGAGTTGATTATGTGAGTCAACATTGAGAGAAAAAAATTGCAAAGGAATAAAAGAAACAAAAGACAGTGCAGAGAATAGCAGTACTGAGAAAGTAATTCACGACAACTAGAACTTAAGAGAGATAACTTCAGCTCATTGTAGAAAAGTACTTATATAAAAATAGGAATATAAATGAGTTTCTGCTTCTATAATTAGATATAGAAATATTTGTCCCTGTGTTTATTTAAACAATTTAAGCGCCCGTATGAAGATAACTGATCATGGCAGAATTGGAAAATCATATTAGACCATTGATACATTAGAAAAAAAAAAAAAACAAGAGTTAAGGTAGCAAGCAGAATAGAAAGCAAAACATGTTGCAAAGAAGTGTTAAATGTTTTTCTTGTTTAAACTTCTGAGAACGACATGGATGTGAAGTAATGATTTTTTCGCCACCTATTACATCAAAATAAACTAAATCCGATATCTACCTAATCATCATAAACATTTTAACACTTTCAAATGAAGGTCATGGATATTACACAAAAATGCTCACACATCACAAACAACAAAACTTAGATTATAAGGCAAAGAGAATTCAAGCAACCGAATAATGCATAGAGTCAGACAAGTGTTGGTGCGTGGCTGAAACAACGCAGAAATATAAACTATGAAAACAATGATCACAGAAATGTACAATGAAGATAACAGAAAAGAATCTAAGGTTCTGGATGATAACCTGCATCAAAGGGAAGCGATATTGCTAAACCAATATAAAAAAGAATCTAGTAAGAATTTATGAAGTGTATTTACAGAGTAGATCGACAGTTGGACGTTATTTGGAAAGGCTAGAAAGAAAAGCGTAGATAATATATAGATTCAGGCAACGGTAAGCGTGGAGTGAGCTCTAGAAACAAGCTCACGCTACCACGGTTAATGAAGATGCTAGTGTATACTCACATGTGTAATATTCCCGTTTCAGTAACATTTATTTTGTTTCAACGAATATACAACAGTGGTAGTAGCTGTTTTGAAAAAGTCATATGTTCAATATATACAGCTCTAAGGATGTTGATTTATTTACATATGGGTAAAATCTAAAACAAAAACAATGAGAAATCGTACGCACAAACACATGTGCTCTACTGATATTATTAACGCAAAAAAAGAGGATATAATGG
The DNA here is from genome assembly GCF_046866305.1 of Octopus bimaculoides. Classification (NCBI taxonomy): domain Eukaryota; kingdom Metazoa; phylum Mollusca; class Cephalopoda; order Octopoda; family Octopodidae; genus Octopus; species Octopus bimaculoides. The sequence continues at coordinate 32,324,989 of NC_142939.1, forward strand.
TATGCGTTGGTAAGACTATTTGCGATGCGTGTGTCGTAAATTACAGTTATGAAGTTTAAATATGTATGGTTATTGTGTTTTTGTGTCGTGATTTAATTTTGAGAGTATGTTTATAGGTCTTTAGAACGTTTGAGTGTACTTATTAGTGTATTATTATGGACGTGAAGTACTAATGACCATTTCTCATTGAGAGTGTGGTGTGCTCCGTCTATATCGATGCATAGATGCATAAGAGAGTGCAATGGATGACGTTTAAATGTGGTATGACAGGGTGCATTAATGTTGTCGAGATCACCCCAGTTATACACTAATCTGGTGGATGCCATGGCAGAAAATAAAGTGTCGTCGTCTTTGATACCAAGAAATGCAAATAGGTGATGTACAATTACGCATGATAAAGGTGTAGGAATTGGCATGTGCGGTTGAATTCAGTTGCTGACCTAATGAAGCGTATTTTCACTTCCATGCAAAATTGCGTTTCATGTTAAAGAATTGTAATGTATTACCTTTCCTTTCATTACAGAGGATTTTCATACTTGCCGAGATTATAGTTTCCTGAAATTTAACCAACCCATTCTTAATCTTGCTATTATGCTTTCTGAATAAGCATATACACAGATAAATATTTATGACAGGTAGCAAAATATATTAACTATACCTAGAGAGTGGCTCGAGCATTGCATTCATTCTATTTTGCACGTGCTCCTCGTATATATTGCCTCTGTGAACCCACTTTGATGAAGACAATGAAGGAATTGTAGAAAGTAAAGAAAAATGTGAAAGAAAAGCAAAGAAGAATTAAGTGATGTGGAAGAAAAAGGAAGAGGGAAATGAAACAAATGGGAGGACAAGGGATAAAAGAGAAATTAAAAGGAATAAGAGGATTATACGATAGCAAAAACTAGAGGCGAAATATGGAAAAAAGGAAGGAAAATGGATAGCAAAATAAGAGGAAGCTGAAACAGAAGAGGAAGCAGCAGCAGCGGGTAGAGAAAGAGAAGAGAAAGAAGAAGAAAAGAAGAACAAGAAAAAGAAGATTGATGACAAGGGGAGGAAAGGAGGACGAGGAGAAAAAATGAGGAGGAAAAATGAGGAGGAGGAGTGGGAGGAGAAGAAGAAGATGAAGAAGAAGATGAAGAAGAAGAAGAAGAAGAAGAAGTAGAAGAAGTAGAAGAAGAAGAAGAAGAAGAAGAAGAAGAAGAAGAAAAAGAAGAAGAAGAACAACAACAACAACAAGAAAAGAAGAACAAGAAACAGAAGATAGATGACAAGGGGGAGGAAAGGAGGACGAGGAGAAAAAGAAGTAGACTGATGAGGAGGAGGAGGGGGAGGAGAAGGAAAAAAAGAAGAAGAAGAAGAAGAAGAATGAAGAAGAAGAAGAAGAAGAAGAAGAAGAAGAAGGAGAATAAGAAGAAGAAGAAGAAGAACAACAACAACAACAACAACAAGAACCGAGGTGAGGTTTATATATTTTGAACGTGAAATGATGTATGCCCAATCGTGGGAGCATTTCCGAGCGTCAATGCAACCCGCAAAGTATAACTATTGTTTTCCTTCTGATATGTAAATACTGAAGAAGGGAGATCCAAAACATGAATGAACAAAGAGACGGTTTTAGAAATAGAATATTGTAGTATTCACATGTCTCCAGTCAATCCATATGCGCCATGACTGAGTCTAAAAATGAGGCCAACATAACTTGTTGATGAGAGAAAGTTTTGAATAGTTATAAGTGACAATATCTATGATATTTACATATATACCTAATAAGTATAATTTTCAAAATAACTATATTGATTTATTAGATAGATTACCTACTTTATAACTGCCGTCTTCATTGTATTTGTACTATATATGACAAAACAGTAACACAATTGAATATGTTAACAATGAATGGGGAACGACCACTAAACAAACGAGTTGACACGTATTCAATAATACTGATACGGTTTACATGCAGCTAGGAGTTTTCGTAAGAAGAAAACTCTCCTAACTAATAAAGTATATGGTAATGGATATATTACGATATGAGGGAAAGAGGAAAGGAAGGTGCATATTAATATGGGGATATTCAAGTGACTTTCTGTAAGTGATATTATGCCAGACTGAGTCAAACGCTTTCCCGAATTTCAAGCTTTAATTAATTGTTCAAGCAAATCACATACGAAAGGCTTTAATTCATCAAACAATTTACATCATATTTTTCTGTTTGCTGCAATTGTGCCAGCTACTCAATTTCATGCTTCTACCATTTGAGTGGTTTGAGGCAAAGAACCTTTGCAGCTGTTTCCAAGATCATCCATATAGTTGAACTCCATTCGTGCAGGAAATGAAATACGATTCGGAAGAGGTGGTGATCTGACAGCGAAGGGTGTGTATTACAGAAGCAGTGAGGCAGAAATTCGAGACCCTCAATATCTATAATTTTGCGCTCGATCACATTGGCAGTATGTTCTGGTGCATTGTCATGTTGTAGAAATGCACGTCTTCGATTGACCAATGTCAGGTAGATGGTTTTCAAAGTATCATATACTCTCAGTCTTTATTGTGTATAAAGGTTAGCGTTAACAACTTGACCATCTGGTGCAAGCTCAATGTGTAACGCCCCATCGAAAATCCACCGGAAACACAACACGATCTTCTATTCAAACCGCCCTTGGTTGACAAAAATATCTGAATACTGGCCAGGATGAAACCATTAATTTCACTTACGAAACCAGATCCAGTTTTCATCACCAGTCACACATCAATGCCAAAACAGGCATCTAGGTTTTTGCCAAACATTGTCTGCAATTGTTGACACGTTGTTGAACTTGGCCATTTGTCACTTCATGAGGAACTTCTCCACAGTTTTTGTTCACAGGCTCCAGCTTATGGAGGTATCTATTGATGGTACTTTGTGAAGTACCAAATTCTGCCGACAGTGTACGAGTGCTTGTACTTTGTTGTTTATTCCTTTTCATTCAAGGCCTCATTATCTGCAACAGAAAGTCTCCTTAACTTCGGATTTTCTTCCAGGGTCATGTCCTTTTCCTCGAACCGTGTGCGTCAGGTTTATGTCACATGTCCATGGGCAGTTTCTGGGATTTTCACGTCATTAATTACTTCTGCTTCAGCTCTTTTTCAGTCTTTTTTCCTTAGCGTTAAATGGTTCGACATTAAAATTTTCTCACCACTCATAATCAAAGCCTTACAATAAAGTATAAGTGATTAGAGTTCTATTTCTGGATGGTAATTTTTTCTTGTCTTATAAACACACGCAATATATGGCAGTTCTTAATTTGTTTTTTATTGTTTTTTTTATGTCCATTTTCTAGAAATCTTCTATCACATACCTGTAACCTAGTCGGTGACTTTATATCTCAAATGTCCTTGGATTTGTTCGGGGCTCATGACATCTTCCTTGGACTGCGTGAGCCAGGACACGTGGGCTGGATGATCACCGAAGAGGTCAGAAGCGTGTAACGAAACATTTCAGACAATTGGTATAGAATAGGGACAATAATAAAGTCAAGAACGAACTTATACAACGTATGGTTATTTGGTAATAATAAATGACATCTCGAAATATAGCAATATTTGTTTCAAAACAGTATTTCACATCAAGAACTTCGCAAAACAAATTCATAGAACATAAAGTTAATGTTCATATGTTATATATGACAATTACGAAGAAACACTCAGTGGTGACTGTATTAGTTGTATCAAATTAATGTTATAACAATCGAGATATAATATCATCAGTGAAAATAAGAAAACCTTTCTGAGTGAATCTAGTATTTAGTAATAGCTTTAAAATTCTCGTCGAATTCCCACAGTAACTACAAGGAAACAAAATGTGTTGAAATTAGGAGAGAATTTGGTAAACAATTACAACACCATTCAAAATATATTTGCAACATGCCGTTGTTGTCACCAAAGACGTATTCTGTAGATTCAGCTATGTTTATTTATGTCTGTATATTTTTTTTGTATATTTCTATTTGGTAGGGAATGAAAGGTAAATGTTTGACGATAAATGCAATTTTTTCTCGAACCGCTTATTATACGTTAGAGGTATTACAGAGCATATTATATGAAAATGACTTCATCATTGAGACACTGAATTACAACAGCCAATAATGTATCCTGACCATGCTGGCCTTCAATTCACAACAAATGCTTCTGAAGTGCTTTGATTTCAATAAGAAATTGATGTTCTCTTTATGAATTCAGATAATATTAGTTTTATCTTCATCAATGATTGTGTAGATAAAGGTAACAGAAGAATGATTAAATGCAGTCAATAAGTTAAGTTAATTCAAACATAATACACGAATATATATATATGACTGACCTATATGTTGCACATTGAAATTTCAAAGAAACAATCTGAAAAACAATATTGTTTGATGTATTTCTACTTATAACTTTGCCACATTCAAATTTGTAGGTTTGTTTTAGTTTCCTTTATGATAATATTGCATGCAAATATATTATATTTTACAGTATTCTTGAAAGGAAACACAAAATATATACATTGTTTTAATTTACTTCTATAATAAGAAATCATACAAATGCACACACCGATGCTCATACACAAATAAGCACGTATATGTTTATGATATATATATATATATATATATATATATATATATATATATATATATATATATATATATATATATATATATATATATATACATACATATGTATGTAGGTATGTGTGTGTGTATATATATACATATATATGTATGCAGGTATGTATATATATATATTTTTATATATATATATATATATATATATATATATATATATATATATATATATATATATATATATATATATATATATATATATATATATACCTAGATAAATATGAGCGTAAGTGGGTGAGAATGGTATGAGTTAGACCTAATTTAGGAATAATAATATTTCCCGAGATAAAATTTGTGTATGTATTTATATTGGAATTTTTATAAACAGAAACCAGGGCAGACATTTTCTTGTGTAAAAAAATAATAATTTGGAGAGAGCATTAAGAAAACAGTCAAACTTCAGGTTAGAATTATTGGCACTAATCCTAAAAAGTCGAATTTTATGGTATTGAAATTATTACTTTACAAGTAATGTTGCCAAATTGTCTGCAATAATTTCTGTTTGAACACCATCTTCTGAGAGAAGTAAAGTATAATAAGAAGCATTTCACTGTCTCTGACCTTTGACTTCAGCTAAACGTATCTAAGTAATTTACTTTGAAAACTCGTTTGAATAATATTGCTAACTCGATTCTGAATATCTAAAATCGCATTATGAATTTTTACTTTTGTAGCATTGATGTATCTATTGAACATTCTATGCTATTCGCTTCAAGCAAATGCATGTTATTCATTGAAAAGAGATTTTTGTTTTTCATGTAAAAATGTGGGATTAAAATTTAACATGTTGATGTAGTTTTACTGAAAAGAAAGCGTTTGAAAATATTTACTTATTAAATTATTATGCATCGCATATTCATTAACCGAAATTCATTCCTTAAATTAAACAATATAGAATGTTAAAATGCGAAGTATGACATGAGGTATCATTTAGCTAGGAAAATTTCTCACACACGTATTTCTATTGCGGTTTTTTTCAGACTTAGTCGTGCAAATTACCATGTTTTGTGCTGTATGTTCAATAGTTATCTCCAATATTAATAGCTACATCTAAACAAATATCCTCGTTGATTGACAAATATTTATTTTGAATTCATTAGGACTAATCTATATTGATACAGCATTCGGTGTTGTGTTTTTTTCTTTCTTTTTTTTTTCATTTTCAATCAGCTCTCAAGACTCACTACATGGAAAAAAGAACAAACAGAATTGTAATAGACACTTCAATCATGTAAAACTCAGCATCTTGTATTTAACTTATATATTGACATTTTCCCATCGATTTCCATATGCTGCATATATCCAGCCCACTGAACTTAGCAGTGTCACAAGCTTTCATATGAAACATCTGTTCATTACTATATTATATATATATGACATGATATGACATAGTTTTAAGGCTGCACGCAGGCAGAATCGTCAGCCCGCCAGACAAAATGCTTAGAGTTATTTCGTCTGTCATCTTGTTTTTGAGATCGAATTCTGCCGTGGTCGACTTTGTATATCATCGTTTCGAGATCACTAAAATAAGTACCACTTGTACACTGGCGTCGATTACATCAACTTAACTCTTGCTCCAACGTTTCTGACATTGTGCTAAAATTTGAAACCAATATGACAAAATTTGATGGTTTGGGATTAGGTCCCTGGATATAGGTTCAGTGTAGAAAATATATGGTTTTATATGCGAATAATCGGATATATTTTGATATTCCGAGGAAAATCTTGTGGTTTTGTTATGTAAACGAGAAATAAAGTAGGATTGATTCCTTTTAAAATCGCTATTGTATTTAGTTGTCAATGCTGATAACTCTAAAGCAATCCCGCTCTAATACGGCAAAAAATACCCATTTGTATCTTCAGTGAGAAACTAGTCAGCAATTGTAACTCAATATATACCACATCTGAAATATAGCAAGACAAGAGATCCAGAAGTATTTCCATATTATTGTAAGAAGGCGGCTAGAAGAGATTTAATGTAAGTGTTAAATAGTAAAAAAATAATTGATATACGATTGTAATATCCCCTTAGAGCGTAACTAGTTGTTATTTGTTCCTGGTCTATCTGAAGGCGTATATTCAGTTTTTTTCAATTTCTACTGGCGAACTTCAAGTAATACAATTGATTTCGGCATTGATCGTTAATGATGCAATCACCCTTTTCGAAATCTGAAATTGTACTAAAAAGAAATTAAGGAGATTTTACAGTAGCAAAACACTACTATCTGACTGAACATTATTTGTTTTGGCAGGGAAAGTGTTTAAATTGTGACCATCAATTGAGTGAATGTGGTGGAACGCTAGATTGACAGTCCTTTCAAAATATCTTCGTATGATTAATGGGTAAATTTTCTGAAGTGTCACAAAGGTGAGCTCAATAACGCTCTAGATTAAGAAATCGAAAGTATGCCAATATTTTCCATCGGGATGTAGGAATTTGAATTATGACATTAAACACTTGAAGATTAATTTTCATAATTTGTATTATAATGGAGACATTTTTAATGGATCAAAAATTGCGTGAATTAGATATACTTACAGCAGCAATAAAACAAACTTTCTACCAGAAAATTTACCATCATAAATATCACATGATATATATATATATATATATATATATATATATATATATATATATATATATATATATATATATATATGTGTGTGTGTGTGTGTGTGTGTGTGTGTGTGTGTGTGTGTGTGTGTGTGTGTGTGTGTGCGTGTGTGTGTATGACACAATTAGAGGAAGACTATTTAGTCTATTTACATAAAGTATAAAGAAATTCAGTAACTTGTTACTACGTTCATTTTATACAACTTAAATAATTCTATACAACATACATAATTTTAAAACTTCTAGTGACATTTTAGGACATAACATGTTTATTAAGACCGTGTATTTTATATTAAAATAAGTCCATATTTTATATTCTAACAATGATACCAGCTTTAGTAAACACGTCGTACAGAGTGGGAGTTGCGACGGACTTTTAAGAAACAGATTTTCCAAATTAGATATAATGGTCTACACTTCTACTCCATTTTATACTCTATATGTTTGTCTTTAATGAGTTGATTCGCTTGAAAAACAAATGTATTGAAAGGGGATTTCAGAATTTGGCACTCTAGTGAAGTTTGCTAAATAATTTAGTATATGTGGTACTAACTGGTCTGGGTAGTATGCTGTGAACTGATTCATTACAGCATATATATGTATCATGTTACTAAATGAATGAAGCTGTATATTTTGGACTAAATGAAATCATGATTAACCGTAATCTTGTTAACAACTGAGGTTTCAAAAAAAAAAAAATTAGAAGCCAATGTCAGGTGATCTACAATCTGAGTCAATGAAACCTGATTACAAAGTTTATTTGTGTATGTTATAGTTTTTCAACAAATAATGAGCGATAGACCTTTATTTTAATTACATTTTAGTTTTAAATTTGTGTTTATTTATTAGACTTCCACTTTGGATAAGACATTCGATTAATAGCGTATAGCGGCAGCAGTAGTGCACGTATAGGAGTAGTTCAAATATGCTAAAGTACTTGATATTTGTGAGGTACATAAACTGATTTGATTTGTGATATATTCGCGAAAAACATCAAAACAATCTCAAAGATATCATTTTAACATATATACATGTTGCTAGGAAAACTCATCAGACATTGTGAGCCGAAAGATAACTCGATTCTGCGCTACCATATTAGATCAAACACATATACACCGCTGGTTGCGTTTTCGCAACGAAAAACTTACTTCTACTTGTTTGGTTATGACCTCGCCGGGATGAATCTGACTGAGTAGACGAAATGTTCAGTAGGTAATCGACACCCATAGCTAACAATTGCATACTGTCCTTCTCTTCCTGATTATGAAACTTTACCATAACATTCAATCTAAATACAGTGAAATTTTTTACGGGCGTAAATTGGTTAAGGTCTTGATAATCTTGGAAATGGTGATGCTGCAGCTTATTTCTGAAGATGATGATGATAGTTTCCTCTATGGTGAGGGGTGGATATTAGGGATTTTAAAGAGTATGGGCTCTATCACTAATGTAGTGTGTCAGTAATTAAAGTGATTATGTTGAGGTAGATAAACAGAGGATTATTTAAAACGATCAGGCTTTGTTTTTGTAATGGCCCTCTACGTATGTAGGTGTAAGTTTGTACCTGCGTCTGTGTGTGAGAGAGTGCATCTGTGTGTGTTTAAGTGTATGTGCGTGTCTGTGTATATGTTTCTGCGTGCGTGGCTGTGTACGTATGTGCGTGATGTAGCGTTAATTGTGGTCGAGTGCAAAGGATAAATGCTTGGCATTTGCATCTACCAAGTGGAATTGGATGAAAATCTGGTAGCAAAAGTGAAAACATTTTTGGAAGATTATTTCTTATAGAAATGTCATAGATGAGTCATCATTAGAAGAAACTTTCATCAAAGATAGTGGGGAAAGATTTGGTAAAGTACTTAAATTCAGCGGCTACATTTTGCAGGAGTGCTTAAGTAATGTCCAGCTGCATTGGCAGCCAAGTAATTCCGACAGCACTCTTTGAAGTGTTTGCGAGACTTGAAATAATACAAGAAAATCCTTGCGGCAAGACTTGAAATAATACAAGAAAATCCTTGCGGCAAGACTTGAAATAATACAAGAAAATCCTTGCGGCAAGACTTGAAATAATACAAGAAAATCCTTGCACTTCGATGTTATAATCTATAAGATCCCAGATCTGACTCCTGATGTAGACATACGTTAGATAATTAATAGCAGACTTTTCAACACTACTCGCTTCAGAGCCCCTCCACTTACCACCTTCAACAAAATACATGAGCTGCAGTACACCGATGGCATTATCACTCCCACGCAGTCAGTTTCCGACCTTCAGGAGGCTGTAAACTCCTTTCGAAAATCTGTATGCCCGCTTTGACCTGATCACGAATAAAAAGAAGACAAATATCCCTGAACAGGGCGGCACCAGCCAACTCTATTCTGCCACCAGTGACATGAGGCTACGTGAAACCGCATTGAAAACAGTGGATCATATACTGATTTCGGAAAACTCTCAAAACGAGTCTTCCAAAATCATCCAAACAAAAATCATGGTATTCTGAACTGTCATGCTTTCCACATTCCTCTACATCTGTATATATGTGACTTGAAAAATGTTTAACGTTTCCAACAGCACAAATATCACGCAATCATGAGGATTCAAGGGAAGTCTATATTATCACTGAAGCGGTTCTGGTTCGGGCGACACTGCTCGGCATTGAAGCTACCATCACACGACACCGACTCCGCTGATCGAGGGACATTATACGTATGCCTCAAACGCGCTTTCTTCGCCAACTACATTTTGCAGAGTTGGTCTCAGGCACCAGATCACGCGGAGTTCCCAAATTTCCGAAAAGCTGGTCAAAATGGCAGCAACAATGGGAACAAAAGTTATAGAAAATGCTAGACATTAAATAGCAGAGATTAAGCTTGAAGACGCAAAGTGCGACCTGCACTTCCTCGTCCCACTCAAATCCTACGCTGTGATAAGTGCTCTCCGTTCTTCTATACCACCTTTGGCCTGAATAGCCATCTCAGGTACCGAGATAAACAAGAGTTGATTCTGACGATGGAGAAGATACCTGTAGTGTGGAAAACACGAGCCAGAATTCATGAACACCATCGTCACTGGTTGAGGCATGGATTTTTGCTCTCTGCTAAATGCGTTTGGTCATCTTGCGTGAAAACGGACGCGCACTATACATCTCAACTCTAGGTATTATAGCCGAGAACTAACGGAGCCTGACGGCACGATAGTTTTTACGCATGCGGATGAAGAATGAAGTAATTTACAATTCATGCCCAAAGGATTTTGACCACGCAGCATTACATTTGACGTGTAGCATACCACCTTGTAAATACACACACGCTAACACATATTTGGTAAAAGAAAGACGGTAACAAAACAACACGTGCTGTGTCCATGAGCAAGGCACTTTATTTCACGTTGCTCCAGTCCACGCAACTGGAAAAAATGAGTTATATCTGTATTTCAAAGGGCTACGCTGAATCTCCTTGAGAATTGCGTTAAGGATATACGTGCCTGTGGAGTGCTAAACCACATGCTTGTTAATTTCACAAGGAGGCTATTCCGATGGTCGGATCAACTGGAACCATTGTCACCGTAAACAGCGGTATGCCAGTTATGTATGTATGTATGTATGTATGTATGTATGCATGCATGCGTTTATGTTTGTGTTATGTATCTAGCCCTGAAAATATTATAGAGGCATTAGAACACATATTATGTAGTGGACCATCATTTAACAATCTTATATATGAATAGGGAACTTAATATCTTTCCCAAAGTTGCATGACGTGTTAAAGCTTAAAGATTTTGTGAAGTAGAAGTACCAAACAAGCTCGCAAGTGCTAGATTATTGCATGAAATATGATAATGTTTACATTATCAAATTATCAAATTTCATCCAAAATTGGAATGCAATATCGTTTTCACCATCTCTAATGAGAAAACCAGCTTGTGAAGAGGCTTTGTATTGTCTATACGAATTTGATATACCTACTCCTTCTCAGTATCAAGTCAAATTTAAACTTGAGACATGAAGTGGTAAGATATGATTCCAATTAGCAGAGCATCATAAGAAACACGCTCCTTAAAATAATTTTACTGTATTTTACTAAAATTTCTGGCTTTTGCTACTATCACTGTGCACGTGAGGGTAATGTTGTGCCGGAACGTATCCACAGAAATATAATAACGCTGTTCTCTCCTAGGATACGTCCTGATTTTCAGCTAGTTGAGTTATTAATTATAGAAATTTCTTGTTATGAATCAGCAGCATTTGTCTCTCTCATATCTAATGCATGCCAGTTGTCTGTATGGCTTTGTTACAATCCTGCAAACACTTAAATGTAGCTCCTAGTATCAAGATTGAAATGATTGATACTTATATGAAAGAAAATCTAATATTCATATCCTGATTCTGACAAAAATAACATGAATTTCAAACACATTATTTGGGTCCATTGTACATGAACAAATTTATTGTAATGAAATTGTGATGAAAAACGATTCAATTATAAATATTGTACAACGAACTGACGTTGGCCTTCTCTTTCGCTACAGGTTTTTTTTTTTCTAGAAAGTATGAACTTGATCTGCTGGTGATACGATTCGGATATACAGCCTAATTGTATATATTTACTGCCACCTGCAATAGTTGACAAGCTGTACCTAAATTTCAAAAGTCAGTAACGAGCAATATAGACTGCAATTATTTAATTTTTTTTTAAATAACATATTATATCAAGTCGCACATCCGTACGTAGCTAGCACTGTATAAGATTTTCTTATTGTCAGCTAATATTTTGGGGTATATTCCTGATATCCGTTTACAGGCATATTTTTCAAAGACATGAAAAGAGTTTGCAAAAGGGAGAATACTCTGTCTTCAATAACACAAAATTTGAAAAATAGTAAATTACAATGGCCAGTTACCTTTCTGACACAGATTCGTCTTATGAAGTACGAATGTCTTCATGGCACATTTAAACTGCTTCTGTATTGGCAAAAATCGAATTAACTAAAACAATGACTGTATACTCCAGCTAGTTGACGTAGTGTAGAAAATTCCTTTAATGACATGATATTGTACAGAAATGACTGCGTCACTGACAGCGTGGAATAAGTAATAATAGATATATTATGTTACAACAATCTTTTTGCTTTTGCAGAACTCTTATAATTAGTGATATCAAGTTCAATAAAACCTCACCTTCGGAATATTCATTCTTCATGGATATTATATAATCTCTGAAAATATTCTCCCTTGAATGTGATTAAAAAGAAGCTAAATATAAAACAGGAAGCAATACGAACATTGGTTATTTTAAAATCCTTTAAACGTTGTAACAAATTTTTACATACAGAATGGTGTTTACAATTGTAATTCAAATTAAATCGCAGCTGAGTTACTCAACAAAAAATAAGAACATATTAAAATACACATTTGTGAAAATTTACAATGCTTTTGGCCTATAATAATAAATATTGTATACAATTTAAATGCAATGATAGAAAACTAGATATGCTAAAAGTAATGATTCATATGATTGTACGGTTTTCCCGATCTAATCATTTAAATTTAAGACTTATCATGTGACAACAGGTGTAGTGATATATATATATATATATATATATATATATATATATATATATATATATATATATATGGTAATAATATAAAAGGGAAAATAGAAGAAGAATAAAACCCACAAAGAATAAATTTTAAACAGGAAACAAAATGTATATGAAAAATTGAGCCGCTTAAGAAGCGAAATGGAAAAAGAAATGTTTAGAGAGATGAGGAGGCAGGAGAAGTGAAATAAAGATAGTACTGTAATAATGGTCTGTGTCATCTTTTCAGTATTTTATCACATTTTAACGTTAGTTCTGAGATAGAAATCTTTTTAATCGCTGTAGCATCTGTTGATTAGCAAATGTAACTTTTAGTTGTTGTATGAATTAAGATGTTTCTTTTCCTTAAAATTATGTAAAACATAAAATCAAATATAATGCATTTATTAGCAGTATTTGAAACCAAAAATAAATGGAAACTCGATATACATTAGAAAGAAGACACATTCGGTTACATTTTTCCTTTATTTCCTTCCTAATTTTCTCGAAATTCGTTTTCATTCACTGTCATCATCATTATCATCAGCGTCGTGTTCATCATCATCACTATAATTTATTTTCATAATCCGTATCATTTTCATCACTGTCATTATCACTGCAGCAAACATCAATGTTCAAAACATCTATATTATTAACGACATCGTCATCATCACCACCACCACCACCACCACCACCACCATCATCATCATTGGTGGCAGTAGCAGCAACAGCACCATTATTGTCGGCGTCCTCGCCGTCATTAATATGAACATCATCATCGAATTTATATAAGAAAGTACAGATTATGAACATACTACCTTATTTATACCTTAGTGTACGTTGGTTCTTATTATTATGAATAATGGAAAGAAAATAGTAATCGTTTAAGTATTTCAGAATTCAGTGCGCTAGAATGCTATACAAAGTGTATTGAAGTTAACATATATTAATATTTGTTCCTTTATGTTTAAATTCCAGGATGGTCGATTAACCATATCTTAATGTTAAACTATAGAGCAATCCTTATAATCTACTATGAATTTATACACCCTTTGTGAATAGAATCTCTTTTGACGTCAGGAATATTATTACTGTAGATGGTACCGTCGATATGTCTTTCTTAGCGATTCAAACATCTGATCCGTCCCTAAATAAATTTATCACATTCTCATGCATCGTTACGCGTCTAATAGCTACGAACCATACATAGATTTATATCTAACTATATATACATGTCAGTCAAAGGTGTGGTCATGCAGCGATGTTAAATGTCAATAATCTCTGTTATCTACAGTATTTCTTTATTATCTTTGTTCTATTTTTAGACCTAAATGGTAATTCCTTAGGTCATCATTTAAAATGTTATGAATTGTCTTAATGGATTTGTTACCTAATTGTTGAAAATAAAATTCTAGTTTTTTACACGACGAATGAAAATTTGCAAACACGGTTCATGGTTCAAATATATGGTGTTTCACCTGTGTTAGCAATCAATATGAACATTGAAAGCTTTTAATGAGAGCACAAGTATAATATCGGAATAACATTTAGCGCAAATAGTTCATGTGTCTATGTGCACTAAGTTTGGACACTATATATCATTATTGTGTGATGCGATAGTGTGTTAACACATTTATATCGATATCAGTTTCAAAATTATATAATTCATTGGGTAATATTAATATTAATATTACGAAAATGGCGATGAGCTGACAGAATCCTTAGCACAGCAGCATTTCGTCCGTCTTTATGTTTTGAGTTCAAATTCCACCAAGGTCGACTTTACAGTTTATCATTCGTAGTCGACGAAATACTTAACAGTTGAGCACTGGGGTCGATGCAATGGAGGTACCCCCGAAATTGTTTGGTTTGTGCCAATCTTTGAATCAAGTATTACGAAAATCAGTAAAATATTGCTAGCAGGACTATCACCAGGTCGATCAAATCCTTAGTGGCATATCTTCCGGATAATTACGCATTCAGTTTAAATTCCATATAAAGTGTCAAGATCGTTAAAATGAGGCCAGTTTATTTGATTTATCCCATTACTCCAAAACTGCTGAAATTTCAAAATATTACTGAGAAAATTATCATTGTTTTATTTATTTTTATTTTAGATGGACAAAATAATTTTCCTTTAATCTAAAGATATGGGCTGCGTTTAAAAATTTCACAGCAACTACGAGTTGCTCGTTCTTTTTAGAATAAGTGTTTATTTTATGATAGAACATCCATTATATTTACCGGCCATCATTTTTTCTTAGCTGCATCTTTCAGTGAATTTACTTTGTAGAAAGCAAAACAATTACGAAACATTTACAAAACTCTATAAATACACACAAAAACATACAAAACCAGAAGGTGAACAATGCCATTGCTAGGAAATAAGCACGGCATTACATGCAATAAATTTGACAACCGCAGCTGTCTTGTACATATTTTATTATTTGAAATCCTGCGAACAATAACACAAAACAATTGTTCGCAAACGTTCCATTCAAGAAAAAAATTCAATTTTTTTACATAATTTGCTGAACAAACTGAAAAATCACTGCATTATGTCCAAAAGAAGAGGTAACGTCATAGAAAAATATATAGAGGTAAGTGCAATCACGAGAAGTTAATCTCCAACCGATATTCCACGTTGAAGTAAGAGATTTTCTTTGTTCCATCCAAACATGATGGGGAGACTGGCCAACCAGGAATTTGAGAGAACTGTCTTTTACTGGTGGAGAGAAAACGTGTAGCTTTATCTGTGTGAACATTGAAAGAGAGGAAATGATTTAAAGCGCGAGCTGAATTTTATGTATAATCTGTACGCACAGAGTATTTTTTCTTTCTTTCTTTCTTTCTTTTTGTTTTGTTGGGGAAATAAGAACATGAGAATCAACTCTTCGACAAAGACAACAGATAACACGTAATCAATATCATAAGAACATTCTAGTAAGCTGTCAATATAAATTTAAGCTTTGCCGTTATGCATTGAAATGTGTTCATCATATTGAAATATTTCCTCAAGAAAACGCAAGGAAACAAAATAACTTTGGAGTTGCACCTTATAAAGAGTGCTTAATATCCAAAATAAATGGAACAGCTACATCAGTTATGGCAATGCAATCTACAACTTATATTTTTACCCACCTGCTTTAAAGGGTACAAATGACATCAGCAACGTTCGTTAACTTAAATAATGTGACATGAATTAAAGCCCGTGATTATCGTCTCGTGAAACTACAGTATACAACTTTGAGTGGTTAATCCTAAAGGCGATTATACTCAATGCAATACGATTCTATTCAAGTTACTTTTAATACTTTCGCCCACGTATCATGCATATATATCCGTTAATTCACGTATCATGCATATATATCCGTCAATCCTTCACTCAAATATTCTGGTTCTGTTTATCATTCTATGTTGTTATATATATTGACCGAGTCAGTGTATTGACTCGTAATGCTTGAAGAAATCCGTCCGGAATGTAATTTTAGTCATAGCACCTATATTTGAAGTTAACCGAATAATTGTGATTCTATTTAAATTAGGCTCTTGCTGTATTGTATATGTTGAAACGTACTATCTTTTCGTAGTTTACACACTGCAGCAACCACTTGATAGTTTTGAAATGATGACCAAGGAAAGGAAATATTGTAGGTGAAAAGCCATAATACGATAAAGGGACTTTTATATAATGATTAGTTATTCATTAACGCAATAGAATTTTGAAAAATCAAATAGTTTGCGTAGTGTAGACATTTACTTTCATATTGATATTTCCTCTAACGATGAAGAGATTAAGTCATTAATCGCTAATATTGTTTCCGGTCATCAATTTTCTGTTGTACCCAGCTATGTCCAAACATTTGCCTCTTTTGTTTACAGCGAATTTAGCTCTAATTCACCAGTATCTGAAAGAAAACATTGTCTCTACCGCCTTCCACATGCACTTAAGCATTTCACTGATTTGTATTTAAGTATCCTCTTTTACGACATACTTTAAAACAATTACTTCGGTGTGGTATATATTCAATTATTTCAAGGATTAAAGTTCGTGGATTATATTAAAACATTTTAACTGTACAACATATATATCATTTTTCTTGCGTTACTTATCTAAATACTATCTCAAACACTCACAGATACACACGCACGTACACAGGCGCGCACCCCCCCAACCTCCACACATATATTAAAATACATAGACACACATATGTATATACATACGTACACACACACATGCACAGACACACGAACGAACACACATACAGGTACATATGTAGATCTTAGTTGAGATGTAGAACCCAAGAGCCCAAGTAAAATGAAAAGAGTACTTATATCTCAGTATTTCATTTTCTCTCAAAAGTTCATAAATTCACTTGGCGCCAACAATATTTATGTGTGTGTGTGCATGTGTGTGGGGGGTGCGTGAGTGATAGATAAGGAATGGTATGGTATACACCCGGTAGCTTACCGGTAAATGTTGTTCAATTTCACATTGTTCGTTGGGTGTTTGAATAATGAGAAACACGGAAGATGGAAGACACGAGAATGTTAAATAATAACTACAATCGTTTCCACCCATCTGGTATCGATTCCTCACGGGTGGGATACTTAATAACAGATTTAAAAGCATCCGACAGTGTAGATGTGTTGCTTCGGGCAATTTTAATAGACACCTCGTTAAAAGATACTTTCTTGGTCTATGTAAAGAAAAGTAGCAAATAATTGTTCTGATTCTTTTATATCTTTCACCAGTCTATAGATAACGGTACGGCATTCACATCAGTGGCATATCGCGAAAGGGAAATTAAACTGCCTCTACCATCTGTAGACTAGGGGGGGGGGCTTGGGAAAGTGCTACCAGCCACTTAGCCTCCTGTGCCATGGATAAACTGAAGACCTCTGCAGCAGAACCTTACGTAGCCTATAAGACAGGGGAGTCCTAGACGAACGGTCTAGTACTGCTTGCGATCAAGCAGAAGATTTGTTCTGTCAGACAACGGTTGTTGATCAACTAGCAAGGGAGCTAGAGTCACGGGGTGGTCCCATCATCGAACATGCACTTACTACACATGTGCACTTCTTCGTACCTGTCCAAGTAACTCAGTGTGGAACTCTGGGGAAGAGGGATGACACCAACAGCATTCTTTATTGTCCAATGCGTTTTTCTTTTCTCAGAGAAGTGAGAAACTCAGTGTGATTGGTGCAAATGGCACGGTAAATTAAGCCTGCTATGAAGAAAATGTGTCTTGTTCCCCACGACCAGCGAGACTTCATTTCAGTGGTAGAAATTGCAAGAGAATGAAAATGACTCTAGTATTCTGGAAAGAGAGCAATTTGCTTCGCAGCGATATACCTGAGCAGAGGGCAACCACGACTCCAAAATAATTGCATTGTTATATTGTAAGCATAACTGTACACCAAGGAATGAGTATCGAGAGAAAGGGCCAGTTCCAAGACAAGAGTTATACCTTCTAGGTTGTAAAGATAGATGGAAAAAACGGCGCATCTGTGGATTTTGCTATCAACAATACAACCGCCAAAAGTCTACATTTCTTCCCATCGGCTGTGTCAGAGAATCCTGCGTATACCCATCGTCAATAAGCGACACCCTACCTTCGTCAACGTGCAATCTCCAAAAATGACCTACAGAACGGAAAAGAGAGAAGCATTCTGCTAAGAGCTGAAAATGTTTTGTAGGAAAGGCACCTCATAAAGAAAAATTAGTTATTATTCGCGAGTTCAATTCCAGACTGTGAGCTGACTGCGAGACATATGTGTGCACCATCGTCAATTTTGGCAAGGACAACATAAACTCCAGTGGAAATCCTCTGCTTGACTTCCCTGCAAAGCAGGAAGTTTGTGTTACCAATACATTCTTTGATCAGCCCTATAACAATTATTTCACCTGGAAGAGCTAAGCAACTTTGATCTCTTCATTATCATCAGCTGGACTACCTCGTTATCCGGAACATTGGGCTACGAGAGATCCTGAGCACGAAGGTAATATGCTGAACATCATGTTCCATTGACTATCACTAGGTCATGAAATGTCAGATCAAGTTCAGGATCAATATGTTAGGTGAAAGACCCAAGCTAGCACAAAACCTGAGAAGCTTGATCGTAGCAAGCTTGCAATTGTGGAACATCGTTGGAAATTCATTTGAACCGCCTTGTGTGAGGATGCATCAGTAAGCTCAGACAGTGTGGAAGGTAACTAAACACTTTGGCATGTATTACATACATACACATCCACATATACTTATAGACATACAAGCATACATACGGACATACATACATATACATACCCACCTACAAATTCTGGAAAGATATGTCCAAAGAGACACGTGCAAACATCTAGAGGGTAATCAGATCCAAGACACCCTTTGTGTGGTGTTGTGTGGTATGCGGGTGTGCGGTGTGGTGGTGTGGGGGTGGCAAGAGTGGGGAAAGCAAGGGTGGGGTCTAAGGGATGGGGAGATAGGATGTATAGGGATGATGTGGGGTGGGGTAGGATGTATAGGGATGGTGAGGTTGGATTGTGTAGCCGTGGGGTAACGAGGGAGGGGTGACGATGAAGGGAGAGGGTCGAAGGGTGTAGGTGGGTAGGATTGAAGAGAGAAAGTAGGTACTAGAGCAAGAGTGGAGAGGTGCGTGAGAGGAAGTACGTGTGAGAGGAAGAGAAGAGAGAAGAGGAGGGTTAGATGAAGAAGGGATGAGAGTTGAGCCCATGTGGCGCAAAGGAGCGTAGGGAGAAGATTAATCCCTGCTCAAGACGAAGACGGGTGTCCGGATGGCCCCTGTGCAAGGACAATCCGAAAACAGAGAGGTGTTGTAAATGGTGACTGGTAGAGCGGAAGTGGCGTGAGACTAGGTAGTCGTTGCTGAGTCGGATGTTCTGGAGGTGTTCCGCGAACCTGTCAGCCAAGCGGCGTCCCGTTTGACCGATAAATAGAGGATAGAGCAGGAGATGCAGTAGTTGACGTTGCTAGAAATGCAGGTGAGGAGTCACTGATGTGATAGGGTCGATGATAGGTGACTGTGAGGCGAGTGGTGTTGGTGAGGTAAGGGTAAGTGCGACAGTGTGGGCGAGAGCAGAGGACCGAGCTGGTTTGGGAGGCTTGTTTCGGGTAATCCGGACCCAGAGGTCTCGTAGGTTGTGGGCTCATTTGAAGGAAGAGAGGGGTCGGTTGAATATGTAGTAAGAGGGCGGATATAATGTCCAGGAACATATTGCATTTCTCTATGGAAAATAGCAAGGCTGGTTCCCTCAAATAGTGTGTTTTATGGTAAATTTCCAATGTTACAGTTTATTTCTTGGCTATAATAAAGTGGAATATGGATAATAAGGAGAATTAAAAATTTAATCATTCAAACTTCATGTTTAATTACAGTTCATTTATTCATAATAATTGTCCGACACGTGTTTCGATCGTACTAATTGCATATTGCTGCATATTTATATGCAGCGATTTATGCATTAAAGTACGATCTTTTCGGGGTTTATAAATATTACATTCTACCAAGAGGAATTTTCCTACCTTATTAGTTTTAACTAGGCTTGAGAGTAGTAAACAAAGACGTTCATCGTTAAGTGTTTTATTTTTTTTCCCAAACTGAGTTTTACGTAAAATTGAGGGCTAGTCATAAGTATAGTATCCTATAAATAACCACTTCCCAAATTATCAAGACAATTTTCCAACTTCAAAAAAGAACAAAACAGCACAACTGCTGCTGAATTTTGTCCAACCAATCAGATATTAAAAATAGCATATCGATGAATATCATGGTTTATTACTACTACTACTACTACTACTACTACTACTACTACTACTACTACCACCAAGCAATTCAAACTAATAATGGAGGAAAATTGCTCTTCGAACAATATCATATAAACACTGAAAAGATCGTACTAATGATGCATAAATCGTTGCATATAAATATGCAACAATAGGCAGTAAGTGCGATCGAAACACTTGTCAGACAATGATTAAAAAGAAACTACCTGCATGTAAACATGACGAACGCTGGACAGAGGTGTCGCACAGTAAAGCTAAGAAGAAGGGGAGATAATAAAGTAGTGCTGATCCAAAATGAATGTGCGCGTTCGTGTGTATGTGAGAGCCTGTATGTACTAGTGGAAAGGGGCTGGTGATATTGACGTGTACGTGTGGGCATATGGAGGTGTGCATATGATGGTGTAGGTGCTGCGAAGTGGTCAGTGGAAATGTGTGCGCAGAGAAGTGGTCAGTCCCAGAGTGTTCGGTGTGGTGTGATGTGGTCTGCTGCTGCTGAATTTTGCTTTTTTATCAATATTGTATTGTGCATGTGCGTGTGCGTGCGTGTGTGCATGTGTGCGCGTGTGTGTGAGAGAGAGAGAACGAGAGAGAGAGAGAGCGAGAGAGAGAGAGAGAGAGTAGTTTGACTGGTGACCGCTGTTGCTGCCGCTGCTACCATCTGCAGCTGTTTTCAGCTTTCCTGTGCGACACCTCTTATGAATGAACGATCCACAAATATACTTACATGGAGTCGCTACTATAATCGGTTTTCATACATATATGTATGTATATTAATACTATATATATATATATATATATGTTAAATCTCTGAACGAGGTGTTAACAGTAACTGCACGATAAAGTGAAGTATATTTGACATTTAAATGTGGCTGACCCCTAAGGGTGGATGTTACTGTTGCTTTTAGCCCCAGGAGAACATCTCCTCCAGCTGGCTTATCGACACATATCTGTGTCCTGTCTATTTTTGCCAAGGGAAGTTATCCTTCCCATCTTGATCTGCGATACGTACGGACCCGAGTTTCAGGGTTATTTCCCTTCTTCAGCGTACGATAATCGCCGACCTTTGATGTGAATGACAATCCCTTGGCAATATATAAGTCTTTTTCCAGTGAAGTTATTCACTGATATCGAAAAAGTGAAAACAAGCAATGTTAAATCTCTGAACGAGGTGTTAACAGTAACTGCACGATAAAGTGAAGTATATTTGCCATTTAAATGTGGCTGACCTCTAAGGGTGGATGTTACTGTTGCTTTTAGCCCCAGGAGAACATCTCCTCCAGCTGGCTTATCGACACATATCTGTGTCCTGTCTATTTTTGCCAAGGGAAGTTATCCTTCCCATCTTGATCTGCGATACGTACGGACCCGAGTTTCAGGGTTATTTCCCTTCTTCAGCGTACGATAATCGCCGACCTTTGATGAGAATGACAATCCCTTGGCATTTTTCGATATCAGTGAATAACTTCACTGGAAAAAGACTTATATATTGCCAAGGGATTGTCATTCTCATCAAAGGTCGGCGATTATCGTACGCTGAAGAAGGGAAATAACCCTGAAACTCGGGTCCGTACGTATCGCAGATCAAG
The DNA here is from genome assembly GCF_046866305.1 of Octopus bimaculoides. Classification (NCBI taxonomy): domain Eukaryota; kingdom Metazoa; phylum Mollusca; class Cephalopoda; order Octopoda; family Octopodidae; genus Octopus; species Octopus bimaculoides. Next base: position 32,347,203 of record NC_142939.1, read on the forward strand.
ATGGGAAGGATAACTTCCCTTGGCAAAAATAGACAGGACACAGATATGTGTCGATAAGCCAGCTGGAGGAGATGTTCTCCTGGGGCTAAAAGCAACAGTAACATCCACCCTTAGGGGTCAGCCACATTTAAATGGCAAATATACTTCACTTTATCGTGCAGTTACTGTTAACACCTCGTTCAGAGATTTAACATTGCTTGTTTTCACTTTTTCGATATCAGTGAATAACTTCACTGGAAAAAGACTTATATATTGCCAAGGGATTGTCATTCTCATCAAAGGTCGGCGATTATCGTACGCTGAAGAAGGGAAATAACCCTGAAACTCGGGTCCGTACGTATCGCAGATCAAGATGGGAAGGATAACTTCCCTTGGCAAAAATAGACAGGACACAGATATGTGTCGATAAGCCAGCTGGAGGAATGTTCTCCTGGGGCTAAAAGCAACAGTAACATCCACCCTTAGGGGTCAGCCACATTTAAATGGCAAATATACTTCACTTTATATATATATAAATATTCATATAAGCATAAATGCATGCATACATACATATACATACATGTGTGTGGGTGTGCGTATTAGAAAGTTGTAGGTACTAATATATGCCTCATTGTTGCATGTTCGAATCAATTACAAGAGAAAAAGTGAAGTAAAGCAGTGTTTCAGTAAATGAATTATATAATAGATCAAAGCACATACTAGCTTCATTATTTTACTTCCATGTAAAAGAATTGTAATCCACACTCAACATTTACGTAATTGGAAGGCATTTGATATCCTGTTTAAATATCAAATTGTCGTCGTTCAACAAAAATTGCTTCTGAATGAACGATCCACAAATATACTGAGAAAAATATACAACTGACAGTTGGTGGCTTGGTGGACACTATAATGTGGAGATAAATGTTTTATTTTTGTTAACTTGCTCTTAACTAGTGTCGTGTATTGATATGGTGAATACAGATCTGCTTGGGATATGACATCTGAGGAACTTGAAGAAAAATGTTTATTTAATAATCAACTGTTGATAAGGAGAACCAAGAACGTTTGTACTTCGTCGAAACTAGTAATTGCGTTTATGAAAGTGATATGAAAGGTTTCTTTTAAGTGACTCAAAAATTAATTTGTGCAATAAATTTCTGAAATGATGAAAGTGAAGTATTAGAGGTTGGCAAATTGTGCCTTTGAATTTGTATTTCTGTGTTGGGCATAAGATGGAAAGAGATATTGAAATGTAAAATAAAAACGAAACACAGAGAACAATATAAGATATTATAGAATGACTGAAAGAAACAAATAGCAAGAGATATAGAGAATTCCACAAAGAACTGGGAAGTGTGTGTGTGAGAGAGAGAGAGAGAGAGAGAGAGAGAGAGAGAGAGAGAGAGAGAGAGAGAGAGAGAGAGACATCGATCGGGAGAGAGAAAGAGTTAAAAGTGAGAACGGAAAATGTGAAGGGGAGAAAAATGTGCGAGTGTAAGTGGGAAACAATGAAAGATAAACAAATATAAAAAATGAGACAAGGAAGAAAACAAAAGGAAGCGAGCAGGAAAGAAACAAGTGAAATAAATAATGGTCGAGCCAAGAGAAGAGAGAAAAATAGAGACAGGAATCGTTTACAAACTCATAGTATGTAATATTTGATCTATTCGTCTATATTTCGACGAATAATATCACATATGTGAGACAGTGGAAACTTTACGTTTCGCAGCAAAGAGGTACTCGCTGCAATAGACTAGAGAAGTTAGACTTATAAATTTGATGTGAATTCATAGATGCCCGCTCCTTTTAACGGGAACATTTCTACATTATGCTAATTTGTTTACTCGTCTATTAAACAGCTTAGGTATTACTTTTAATGTTAGTTGTTACTTATAATTTCTTTCAATGCATAATCTCTTCATGAGCTCTTGCGTAAGGAATAAATAATAGATCGGTCATAGATATTTCTGGAGCTATAAAACTAGCATGTTCGCTCGTCCATCTATATACGTAAAGAATTATTATCTTTATTACAGGATTAACAATTCTCCGTTGATAATGTTGTCGTGCCATTAGGTTGTCGTAATATATTGACCATAAAACATGGATGTACAATTGCACTAATATATAGACTTTTATTCTCAATATTAATTCTCTTTATCTACTATCAATAACTACACACACACACACACACACGCACACACACACACACGCACACAAACACACACACACACACTCACTCACCCACACCCACACACCCACACACACACCCACCCACACACACACACACACACACACACACACACACACACACACACACACACACACATATATATATATATATATATATATATATATATATATATATATATATATATATATATATATATATATATATATATATATATATATATATGGGAGAATGTACGAAAAAACAACAACAGACGAGGACAGGTGGTGTAAAAAACAAAAGGATGTATTAGTATGACGCTCGGCAATACGGAAAGTCTTTGACGTTTCGAGCTACGCTCTTCAACTGAAAGAATACGGAGACAAGGAGAAAAACACGGAGAAAAAAAAATTGGGAGAAAAAAAAATGGTAAATGCACGTATCTCCGTATCTTACAAGTAAAATTTTGTTCAGCGCGAACACGTCTGGATTTACCATGTTCAGATGTTTACCCGATCATATATATATGCAATACTATGTTTCAACGTATGAGGACTATATCATTCTAAATAAATTCATACAATTTTACGTGCAATAATAGATGTATATGATACCGATTACATATTTATATTCATGTGGAACAATGTTCATGAATAGCTGGAAGAAAATGTATTTGAAATTTGTGTAAGATATCACAGATGTAAGGCGGTGAATGTAAATGGATTGGCATGTGTGTGTGTGTGTGTGTGTGTGTGTAGGTATGTATAGTTGAATCCTCTATTTCAGTGCGTATTTATACCATAATAGTAATTATTTCGAAATGTTTATATTTATATAAATGGGCATGTACGTCAGTGAGAGTATGTGCTTCTACGTACGTGTATATACAGGGTGTCTACAAAGTCTGGGTACATTTAATTGTTTATGTCATTATTTTATTTACTCCATGTACCCACATGGGGATTTAGATATACTTTAAGAAATTATTATTTCTTATATTTAATTGGTTATGTTTATTTACTCCACGTGACCAATCTTTGTGGACACTGTATCTCTCTATGTAAATATACGTGCACGTATATATTTGTGAACATATTTATATCTGCGTAAGTGAAAACGTGGATGTGTATATATATATATATATATATATATATATATATATATATATATATATATATATATATATATATATATATAAATATATATATATATATATATAAATATAAATATATATATATATATATATATACACTCTATTAATAAAGCTGAAAAGACATCACAAAACCTGTTCTTCAGAGTTTCACGTTCCCGTTCGTCGGAAAGTTTGGTTGAGAATGGAACAAAAATAAGGTTATATTTATATTTATAAATAAATAATTACGTTGATAGATACACATGTGAAATTGGTTTTGTTTCATTGTTTCGGCTAACGGTCATTTCAATAACCGAGCAGGGCATGCCATCAAAGTGACACTGGCGTAAAATATACGAAGCCCACCCGCCTGATAATGGTATACCAGGCACATGCATCACAACCATATGTGCGTGACATGTTGATCTCATATCAAGATAAACAGCGCATGACCTTACAGGTGGGGCCCAGTTAAAATGTTCTTCAGGTCGACTAGCCCATCCCGCTCAAAAGGTGCCTGAATAAGGTTTATTTCAGATGTTGAGCAAAACACCCATGTTTCCAAGGGTGAATTATTCAGACCCCAAAGAATTTCTCTCAACACATGGCTATGAGGCTCCCCCACTACTTCTGCTCATGATCAGAGATGCACAACTGGTTATGGTCAAACAACTGATAAGCAAAGCTGTGGTATTAAGCAGAATAGTTGTTGTAGCCCATCTTTTATACCAAGACGTAACAATGTGCATGATAACACTTCCAATAAATTAAGATCAGAAGCCATGAGAGCCACTGCCTGGTACTGCATCTGGGCATTTATACTGCATCCGGGCATTTATACTGAATCCGGGCATTTATACTGCATCCGGGCATTGGTACTGCATCTGGGCATTGGTATTACACCCAACATTTCTGGTACTGCATACAGGTATTGGTACTGCATCCGGGCATAGGTACTGCACCCGGCATTGGTACTGCATCCGTGCATCTATTATTATTATTATCATTATTTCATGTTTGACTTTTGTTTTGCATTTGTACTAGTTGGATCCAAGTCTCACCCAGAGACCTCAAGAGACAACAAGTTAGAAATTCATGTAGGTGTTATGCCTAGCGTACCATATATTTGGATTTGTACATAGTATTGTTCTAGAGAATGTTTAAGAAACCATAAGAAAATTATGTGTTTACTTTAAAATTTGAAATCACATAGACAGTATTTTACGTAGGATATGGGCAGTTCCCATGAGCACTATATTTTGAACTTCAGCCATTTTGGGGTTTCCTGGTATCTGAGCTAGGTAGTAATCAGCCCGTTTCGCTGTCATTCCCAGGGCACATATGACAATAGGTATTGTTTTAGTCTTCAGGTTCCACATTTTGCTAATTTCTATTTCAAGGTCTTTATATTTGCTCAGTTTTTGGTAGGTCTTGACAGATACGTTTATATCGATTGGGACAGTCATATCAATGAGGAGGCATGATTTTCGTCTGAAGTCTTTCAGTATGATGTCTGGCCTATTCGCATCTATCGTTCTGTAAGTTTGAATGGTGAAGTTCCAGAGGAGTGCAATGTGATCATTTTCAAGTACTGGGGGTGGTTTGTGTTCCCACCAGTTTTTTATCATGGGGCAAGTCCAGGTTTTTGCATATTACCCAGTGAATATATTGTGCAGCTCTATCATGCCTGTTGAGATACTCTGTAGGCGCAAGCAGACTGCACATGGAGACAACATGATCGATGGTCTCATTTTGTTGTTGGCATATACGACCTAATGGGAGCTGCCGTTCTTTATTATGTTGGCCTGGTAGTTCTTTGTAGGTAGGCATTGATCTTGGACTGCTATGATAAACCCCTCTGTTTCTGATTTCAAGCCAGAGACCATTAGCCTTTGGTGGGTAAGGGCTTTGTCAATATCTGCATTATTCGCTCTCTTTGGATATTTGCCATTGAGAGGTTTTCCATGCCATTTTTCATTCATAATATCTAAAGGGCGGGTTTTCAAGCGCTTAGCTTTTTCTGCGGGTGTTTCTAGTTCGTTTAATTCTTGAATTTGTTGCAATTGGAATTCACTTAGATATTCCTTTGCCTGTTTTGTTACTGAGTAAGATGCTTTCTTGATTTCTTCGATGAGAGATATAAATTCTTGGCAAAACAAACAGGACACAGTAGTGTGTCGATAAGCCAGCTGGAGGAGATGCCCTCCTGGGGCTAAAGCAACAGTAACATCCACCCCTAGGGGTCAGCCACACTTAAGTGGCAATGCACTATATATATATATATATATACATATATATATATGTTTGGTGTGTGTGTATGTGTATGTGCATGTATGTGAGTACGTAAGCATGTATACATATGTGTGTATATGATCAAATGTATTTCAAACTTAGAGTTTGGAGATCATGATTATAATTTTAGTCTTTAACATTTATTTATATGATTGAATCAGCTGCACTCGGCATCCTATCTTCTTACTGCATATATTTTAATGTATATGTCTTAAGAACAATATTACATTTTTCAGCCAAACGTACGTAAGTATTTTTGTGCGTGAGAGGTGGGGAGCTTGTATTATCTTATATTCCCTTATAAACGTAACACAAATTCCAAGTGTACATCTTTCTTTCCTAGTGACGAGACGTAGTTGGTTGATATGTAAGATACTTCCAGGAAATTCATTCTTCAATTGGCTTAGTACTATTTTCAATAAGAATAAAACAGCCACATTAAATCTTATAATCGTACGCACCTTATAAATTTAGTATGTCTTTGAACATAAATCGTCCGACCATATTTCACTTTGAGCTAAAGAGAACTATAACCTTATTGGTAAGTAAATACTATACTATTACATCACAGGAAATTTTCTCTACATTTTATGTGTACATTGCCCTAAATAAAATTATATAAGATCTTCATACACCAAAAATAGCATTCACCAATATGTGACCACTGCATTAGAAATACGATAAATGCTGCTGGGAAAATTTGTATGCCTCTACAATTAAAATATGAACTTGAGATATTTAGGTATTTCATTGTTGATTGTTGATTTTGTATGAATAATTCATGGAATATGCATTATGTGTGTCTATTGCTATGCCATTTGAAATATAATGTGCTATTCTTTCAACCCCATTATTCTAACAGATTCTATTTATCATAAGTATTATATTCAACTTTGCAAGGTGTATTTGTTATATTTCAGTGTTTCTATCCGAATCACTCACTCATTATATGTTCTGTTATTTCATTTTCATTTCTTTCATTCAACAATTTCCTTATCTTCTTCTAAATCATTTCAACTCATCTCTTCATTTATAGAGTTGGAATAAAATTCATGGCCATTTCAAATAATATTATAGTCTTTAATGTTGTATACAATTTGGAAATTACCGCACGGCATATATTTTGGAAGTTCTGAAGCATTGTTAAACATGCAACTTCTTAAATTTCTGCATACAATATAATATGACAATTCTGACGCATATCTAATATTTATGAATCAACATGAAAAACAATGCATATAAGCAAAACCAATGACCTGAAACGTCTTACTGAACGTCTTGCGTTTCTATAAAAAAAGACAACCCGTTTAAACTTGCATGATATGTCATAGGTAGAAACCTCATCATTATCTGTTTCATACCACATTTCAGTATCAAAAACTACTAAACTAAAACGAAAAAAAAATTTATATACAGCATGATTTTTTGGTATAAACTCGTTTAAGTTTCTTTTCGATATTGGTAAATATTCATATTGTATAGCGTTACTTACATTTCTGAACAGTGATTTGTTTGAGAAACGTCAATTTGTTTTGTTTTAGAAACGTCAATTCGTTTCTATTTCAATCTGTTTTAAAACATTTAAGATTTTAAAGTCATAAGAACTAATTTGAAGTGCTCAGAATGCACCACAACTACTTCACTATGTTAGTGAAGTATTCTAGATGGATCACCTATTACATTTCTTAACATTCAATATTATTGAATCGGGTGCTATAGATGGAAGCAACAGAAAGGCTGCCGTAAAACTATCTTACAGCTTAATCACGAAACTCTGTTTGTGAGATTCATATAATGGAAACTTTATTTACGCTCATAGTGAAAATTTTCAAACGGCACGAAATGTGTTCATTAAGCTGATTTTTGTGCAGACATGCTAAATATGTACATGACTGAGCAATATGAGTTATATTGGTTAGGATAATGATGACGGTGACAATAATTTAGTGAAGTTGAGGATGATATAGATGATGATGATGTTGGTGATGGTGAGGATGATGATGATGATGATGATGATGATGATGATGATGACGACGACGACGATGATGAAGATAGTGATGATAAATGTGAGAGAATGATGATTTCATTTGCAATATTGTTGAATATGATACTAAAAAATAGTGAAAAACCTGTTTGTATGTTAATAGCAATTGTTCGTGATTCAAATATGGGACATAATAAGACATAAGCCAATTAGAATTTGACATATATAAGAAGAAAGCAGCTCTTTTGAATAAGAAGTGAACGATATTATATATAACGAAATACATAACTCTTAGTTTAGTACCATGAGATTTATTAAATTAGCAACTTATACACACACACATACACACATGTGTGCGAGTGTGTGTGTGTGTGTGTGTGTGTGTGTGTGTGTGTGTGTGTGTTTGTGTGTGGAAAAACGTCAAGGTAGAAAATGCTAAAATAATTTTATAAAAAACATTTCAGTACCAGTTTCAATCAATGAGACTTTTTCAACTGTAAGTATGGAAAATAATTAAATTTTGGAAAAATTAGAAGAAAAGTATTTTAAAAGAATATTTACATAGTATTCAAATACAAGGGGCATTTTCCTTGTTTATGCTTGTCTCGGTCTCGCTTGTTTACTCTTCTGGGTTCGAAGTCACTGTGAATTCCTGGTAAAGAATAAGAAGAAGAAGAAGAAGAAGAAGAAGAAGAAGAAGAAGAAGAAGAAGAAGAAGAAGAAGAAGAAGGAGGAGGAGGAGGAGGAGGAGAAAAAGAAGGAGGAGGAGAAGAAGAAGAAGAAGAAGAAGAAGAAAAAGAAGAAGAAAAAGAAGAAGAAGAAGAAGAAGAAGAAGAAAAAGAAGAAGAAGAAGAAAAAGAAGAAGAAGAAGAAGAAGAAGAAAAAGAAGAAGAAGAAGAAGAAGAAGAAGAAAAAGAAGAAGAAGAAGAATGTAGGAGTGCCATGATAGTTGTGTGTTAAATGGTCAAGAGCCCTGAAAGTGACCCGTTGTAGATGGTAGTAGTGATTGAATAATGTCGATGTTTTGGCTGAACGCTATGTTTCTGTTTGGGGAATTTCGATCTGGGATTTGTGCAGATTTACAACCAAAATAATATGTTCAACAACAATACAGAAGCCGTCAATAAAAAAGAGCGAAAGACCCAAGTTTGGGATAGGCGTAAATTTAATTGAGGAATCAGAGTTTTCTTTCAAACAGGGACAACGTTTCACAGTGAAAAGCAACTTCACATGTACTTCGGAGAACCTGATATACGCACTAACCTGCTCTGCGTGTCAAGAGCAATACATAGGCCAAACAAAAAAACAGTACGTAAAAGGATGGCTCTGCTCAGATCCCAGATCAAAATTCCTCAAAACAGAAAAATAGCATTCACCCAACACATTGACATTTGCGCCAACAACAAAAAGCCTAGCTTCAGAATTTCCCCCCTCTACCAATTCAGGTATGATGCAACTTGTAGCCAACGAATTAGTAGAGACTCTCTTTATTACAAAATACACACCCCTTTTGAACGCGTCTACAACAAATGATATATCCACCACGGCCTTTAGAATAACATACACACGCATATATTAAAAGTTATACACTCAAGAGATTCTCAATAATTCATTAAAAAACAGTCCCAATCACTGCTATAATCCATAACGCGCCACTTTTAGGTCACTTAACCATTTAACACCCTACTACTATCATACTACCTACATTCCTTCTTATTCTCTCTTCTCTTTCTCTTTGGAGATCTAGCGGTAGATCTGTATGATATGGAATTCTATAAACTTCCATTTTGGGTTTATCTTCTATTTTCTTAAACCATTCAGTCGTTGCACTGCTGTGTATCCATTGAGAAAGATTTGAGTGTGCTCTGATATGTGATAATATTATTTAATATGGATTTACTAATAATTGCTATTTGGCTTTTTGTGAGATTTATTAATCTCGTAAGTTATTGCTTGAATTATTCATATGGTCTAAAAGAGCTATGAAAGGATTTCATGGGATAAGCTTTTCTACTTCGTGTTCTATTCTAAACATTGTGACTACATTTTTGCTTGTACATTAATTGAATTAGAAATGGTAGAGTTTGTTTTCTTGTATGTTTTAGTTATGTTGTCGGTTGGTAATTTGCTATCTGTTTAGCTGTTTACTTCATAAATATTGTTCGCTATATCTGCTTTAATAAACATGTTTGCTGATGTTTTGAAAGATTTGATGTATGTCTGTAATGTGTGTGGAACTTGTTGCATCTTTGGTTGAATTTTACCTTTCTAACGAACTTTATAAGATCGCCTTCACATTTTTCTATGTCTTTGATAGGTGGAAGAGTTAATAAGATTTGAAACCGTTATTGTCCTCTGCATGAGGGCTGCACGTAACTTTATCGAAAAAAAAGGCTTCCAGTTCATTCTCCACAGAACATTTTCTGCTTCGTCGATAACATGTTTGATGTATACTTTCCTTGATGGAATAGGAATATTTTTAAAGGATGTCATTATTTCGTGTTTTTCCATGCTTTCTTTTGATTGTCTGTTCGTTTTTAGTACATAAACGGTGTTTGTTGACGTCCGTAAGTTTGATACGTATATGTTGAACATCTAATTTATGAATTAGTTCTACCATGGGTGTGTATGTGTGCGTGTGCGTGCGTGTGTGTGTGGGTATACTTACTTGGAAATGGATGGGTGGCGTTCAATTAATAATATAAATTATACATTATCTTTCTTAAATATTTGCTCCCTAATCGAAACTTGATTCGTTCTTTGCCATAGCTCCATATTGCTTATGTGTTCGGGCCATCTGATTTTAAGTATATATTTTAAGTATATATCTGATTTTAAGTATACATATATATCAACAGGTGCTTGCGTAGTATACTTAAATTCAAATGGCCCGAACACATAAGGAATATGGAGCTATGGCAAAGAACGAATCAAGTTTCGATTAGGGAGCAAATATTTAAGAAAAAGTGGAAGTGTATTGGTAGTACAATTAGAAAGGACACACCGAATGTAGCGAAAAGTGTTTTACAGTGGAATCCGGATGGTTATAGAAAGAGGAGTAGGCTTAAGAACTCGTGGCGTAGATCAACACAAATGGAACTAGAGAAAGGGGGACATTCATGGCAGAGTACAGAAGCGAAAAATTATGTCACATGGAATTCAATTATAAGTGACCTATACTCAGCGTTGGAGGGTTAAAAGCAAAAAAGTTGTATATATATATATATATATATATATATATATATATATATATATATATATATATATATATATATATATATATACAGACATGCAGGATGTAAATAGACAACTTTTATTTTCAAAATTTCTCATCTAAGCGTCTTAATATTTTCCGTGGTGTAGAGTTTACAATGTAATTATTCCTTTTCATTCCAGGTGCCATTATATTAAACATTTGCGAAGAGTAACCATGTCACGCACAAAAAATCAGCAGAACTGTCATATTTTCAAAGAGGTTGTATTGTTGGGCAAACTAAGGCTAGTCTTAGCCAGCGAAAAGTTACCGAAAATCTTAAAATTATTCTTGCTACTGTTAATAGAATTATAGCGCAATACAAAAACCAAGGAAAAGCATCAACAGGTTCTCGTTCCGGCCGACCTAGGACCTCAGAAAGGAATATTCGCTGTTTGAAGAGAATTGTGGAAAACGAACCCCGTTCGAACGCTTCTGACATTGCAAGAATTCTTAACGCTGAATCCTATCTATATTCTAGTAAATCAAGGATGGTATTTTAATCTTGCACAGCATTTATCATATGCCAATACAGCATATGTAAGATGATAAAGACAAATGTCCTACATCTTGTCTGTTTATTGAAGGAAGAAAGTGACAGAGATTAGTGAATTACTACAATAAAAGTGTAAACATTTTTTCTCCACTTCGGTAAGAGGATTACAAACAGGATATCAAACACAAAGATATCTCACACGACCTACTACAAACCACAATCGCAAAAACTAAATCGCAGGACAAAAAAAAAAACAAGAACCAGCAAGAGAATGCAAAGAATATTCAAATCTTTTCCGTGAATATTATGTAGCAATGTGGTCGGATCATTGTACTATCTATTGCCAGTCATTTTACATCATATTACACCTGTAGCAGTTCGATGAATTTTGTATATTCCGCATATAATTTCTTTGCGAAAATTTGCATGTTGTGTTGCATTGTATAATCTTGAGAAAAAGTTTTCGTTGATGGCATAAGCTCCTTCATCACAGTGATTCAAATATGTTTTAAATAAAACATTCCTCTTACATATAGAGGGCTTTTTCAATTTTCTACGACCGTTATAAAGTGGTCACCTCTATGCACTTGTTACGAAGCTTATGGATACTTTCGACTTCATCTTGAGCAATATCCGGTCCTTTAACCTTCATTTGATTGCAAACTGAAATATATCTTTCTTTGAGACCTTTCATGGTATGGATTTATATCCATTCTTTAGACGTTTGGAATTTAAAATGTCAGATGAATTTCCACTTTACACAAGGCTGGTCTACGAGAGATATTGCACATATCTTCAAAGTTTCATTTATTTTTTTCTACTGGGTGAATATTGATTCTTTTCAACATATAACCACTGAGTTACATTTCGGATTTTAAATTTGCTTATATTATCCTTGTCCCTAGTTGAATTGTTTATTATTTTCAGGTATTGGCTAGCAATATGATTTCCTTCGTTTTTATAGTTTCTATATGACGTATTGTCACTCTATCGTTACCTGAATTGTTAACCTTTAAGTATTAGAGTGTTTCCTCTTTTTCCTTACAGCACTTGCACTTGTTAGCTACCTTGAAATGATTAATAGCCTACAGATACAAGTGGTTACAGTAGATATTTCTGTATTCGTGCAATAGGTATTTGAGAATATAAGGGCGTGAACATTCTGTATCCACGATATTTCAACATACATTTTGGGTTGTGTGTTTGTAAAGTGCCTCATTATTGTTTGTAAAGTTCCTCATTATTTGAAAAATATTTCTCTCTAGTATCTTTAAATCCTTTTTCGTCTTGTTATTATTACAAATATGAATGACACATTCGGATTACAGATATTATTAGATTATTTATCTATTTATATAATTAATTTTTTTTAAAATATCATTGCTACTTGTCCATGAATACATTTTCTACGTTGTCTAAATCATTGGTTCATAATTATTTAGCATTGTAACTCTCATATATCTCTTAACTTATTATCAGTTTTCACTAATTTTCTTCGCAGTGGAGACGACACGTTACTTGATTTGATCGGAAAACCAATACATATTTTTTTAGTAAATGTATAGAGTGGGCAGATCTATTTACGTAGTTACCTACACCGTACAACACAAAGTGTTTGACAACAGAAAATTTGTAGTAAAATTCTCGCCCATTTAACTCTAGTTCAAGTGACCAGCGACAACCTAATAAAAAGTGGTGAGAAAGATTTTGTTGAAAACATTCTGATTATTATATATATGGAGTTCTTCGCTACAGATTAACACATTTATATTACATTTTCATTCTAGGGTAAATGCCATACATTTCTTCTTCTGGAGTCCACATTGTGCGGCAGTTAACTTTGTCTAGCCTTGACAGAAACTTTTTATCTCTTATCTTTGGAATTAGAAACGGTTTAGACATGATGTTGTTCTTGTTGTTGTTGGCTGCGTCTCGTGTTTCCGAGCTTGCAATCCAGTTAATTTTCCTGGGTGTCTGAACCGCAGATGGTTTCGCAATCCAAGTGTTGCATGAAACATACGGGGACATTGTGGACAAGGGATAGAAGGGGTTGGTTTGGGAAGGAGAAGGCGCTGCTTTCTCTCCCGTCTCTTGAGTTTAGTTCTTGCGACTCGGGCTTTCTCGAAGTCTGCTGAACCCGATTTGATGGTGTGTCTCCAGAGGGGTCTGTTTGCCGAGATATCCTCCCAGTGTGCGGGGTCGATGTTGGTGCTTTTCAAGGTTGATTTGAGTTGGTCCTTGTACCGCCTCAAGAAGGCTCCACGAGGACGTTTTCCTTCAGACAGTCCACTGTAGAGACAGATCTTGGGAAAGCGGTATTCATTCATCCGACAGACGTGACCTGACCATCGGGGACGATGTTCAATGATCAAGGCTTCGATGCTCAGGAGACCTGATCTTTCAAGCACAGAGTTATTAGTGATGTGATTTTCCCAGTTGATGTTCAGGAAAGAGCGAAGTTTGGATTGATGGAAGCGCTCTATTTTCTTCAAGTCCTTACGGAAAACAGTCTAGATTTCACACCCGTACAGCAGAGTTGATACGACAACAGCCCGACAGACCATGAGCTTCGTTTTGAATGTCAGATCCTTGTTGCAAAAGACCCTGGCTTTGAGACGACCGAAAGAGGCATGACCTGATTGGATGCGATGTTCGATATCCCTACCAGATCCTGCAGTGGATGACAGAAAACTTCCAAGAAAGCAGAAATCCTCAACGACCTCAATTGATTGGTTGTTGATGGTGATATTGGAGCTATCAAGGTTGGTAAGAGGAGCTGGTTGAGTGAGCACTTTGGTTTTGGCGATGGTTACTTTCAGGCCGAAGGTTTGATAAGCCCTGTTGAAGTTGTTTGCTGAAGTTTGGAGGTCCTCTGCAGTTGAAGCTGGGGCTGGGTTATCATCGGCGTATTGAAGCTCAGTGATCTTGTGCTTTCGACAGCGATGTTTTGATCGGAAACACGAGACGTTGAAAAGTCCGCCATCAAATCTACATCTGAGTTCCACTGCGGGGTTGTCTGTTGGAATTTCGGAGAGCATGGCAGCGATGTAGTGAGAAAACAAGGTTGGAGCAAGAACACATCCCTGCTTCAAGCCACAGGTGATCTTGAATTCTTCAGAGATTTCAGTCTGATAAAGGTCTCTTCCCCTCATGTCATCATGGAAACCCTTGATCAGCGAAATGAAGCCTCCAAGACAACCGTAACAATCCAGGATATCCCACATAACCTCTGTTGGGACACTGTCGAATGCTTTTCCCAAGTGGTAGAAGATGAAAAAGACAGGTCTCTGCTGCTCCCGCCTCTTCTCCTGCATCTGACGTGCACAACAGATTATGTCGATGATACCTCTTGACCTTCTGATACCACACTGTGACTCAGGAAAGACTGATTCAGCTGCCACTTGGAGACGTTTTGACAAGATTCGAACGATGATCTTGCCTGGGATTGAAAGCAGAGAGATGCCACGATGGTTACCACAAAGGCTCCTGTCTCCTTTCTTGAAGATGGTGACAATGACTGCATCTTTGAGATCTTGAGGAATCTGTTTCTTCTCCCAGATCTGCAGAATCAGCATGAAGAGTCTTGCCCTAAGAGCAGATCCATCCGCTTTGAGGACTTCAAAGGGAATGTTGTAGGGTCCGGGAGCTTTGTTAGGTTTCATTTGATTGAAAGCGGTCATGAATTCGATATGGGGAGGGAGACGTGACAGTTCTGGTCTGACAGGGTGTTGAGGAATGTTCTTCAGCGGATCTTCAGAGGCAGTGGACGGGCGATTCAGCAAGGCTTCGAAATGTTCTTTCCAGCTATGAAGAATCTCATCCTTCTCGGTGATGACAGTTGAGTTGTCTGCTGTTTTCAGCTGGAATGTTGATGATCGTTGGGGACCGTAAATTTCCTTGGTTCCAACAACAATGTTCCTCATGTCACGGCTGTCAGCATAGGATCGGAGTTGGACAGCTTTAGCTTGTCACAATTGATTCTCGATCTTGCGAATACTTCTTTGGCAGAGTGATTTGGCTTCCTCGAATCTGGTGAGTTTCGTGGAACATGAGGGGTTCTTCAGATGTTCAATGAGTGCCAATCGCTTGCCATCAACCAGGGTGGATATTTCAAAACTGTTTGAGTTGAACCAGTCTGTACGGGATCGCTTTTGAAAACCGATGTTCTCTCTCTCGCAGATTTGGTGATGATGTTCTTAAGTGTAATCCACTCTGCGTTGGGATAAGAGCTGTCACATGGGGGGTTTCATTTAACTGCTTTTCGACAGACTCTTGAAAAAGACGGACCTTCTAGAGGTCTCGGAGGGCAGTGGTGTCGTACTTCCTCCGGGAAGGTAGATTTGATCTTGGAGGGAATGTCTTCTTCTTCTTCAGAGTCCATCTTATCCGTGTGACTACCAGACGGTGGTTAGTCCAACAGTCGTCAGCAGACAGCATAGAACGAGTGATCAGAACATCCTTGAGATCACATTGTCTTGTGTTGGCATAGTCTAGGATGTACCAATGCTTGGATCTGGGATGTTGCCATGTGGACTTGAAGCGGTTCCGTTGCCTGAAAGAGGTGTCTGTCACAGCAAGTTGGTGTTCAGAACACAGTCCAAGAAGAAGATGTCCATTTACATTGGAGTTCCCGACTCCGTCTTTCCCGACAACCTTCTCCCAAAGATGATGGTCTTTGCCAACCCTTTCGTTCAAGTAACCAAGTAGGAGAATTTTATCTGAACTGGGGAGAGCTGTGAGTTGTTGGTCGTGTTAATGGTAGAACTCTTCTTTTATGTTGGAGCATAGATGGAAAAGATTGTGATGGAAGATGTTCAGAGGGGAATTCGGATGGACATGATTCTCTCCATGATGCAAGACGGAGTCAGATTGAAGGATTTTACGGGTTTTGTCTTGATTGCAAAACCCACCCCATGCATATGAGGTTGCCCAGGCTCCTTTCCTTTCCAGAATATCGCATATCTGGAACCTTGTTATTCAAGCGAGCCTTCCCCTGAGAGCCAAGTTTTACTCAGAGCTGTGAGGTCCACATCGAAACAGCTCAGTTCGTGTGTGACGAGGGCTGTTCTTCTGGCAGGTCGATTTGTGTCCTTGTTATCTAGTTGTGTCCGTACCTTCCAAGTTGCAAAGTTCGTTATAGTGTTTCGGTTGCAGAATGGGTGACCCGCTGAATGCAGTATTGCAGCCGGGTAGAGTTGCGACATTCGATGTTTAGCCCATCTTTTCTAGGGCCTTCTTCACTTGAGGTGGGTTGCGAGAACCCTAAATAGGCTAGCCCAGTCGCGAACATAGCTACCACCCAACAGAGTTAACGCAAGGTCAATGATTGAATGGTCATCACATGCTCACCTCCTACTTGTAGGATCGGGACTAGAGACTTCCAGCTCTATCAGGGTCAGTCCCCCTTATCCGTAGCCCGCCGCCATAGGACTTAGGCGGGGGAGTAGGAAAGGAAAGAAAATAACACTGGATGCCATGGCGTAATTTTGTTTAAGGTGGACCGCCACTTGCCAGGCAGAAGCCCACTCACTTGGATCAGAGGATGTCATCAGTGGCACCGTGGAGGAGACGTACTGACTTTGACCTGTGAGTTACAGCGAGCTGCCGTAGACCAGTTCCTTTAAGCCACGCCTTGTTGTAGCCAGCCCGCTTGGCATAGCCTTCTTCCGCTGTCACAGCCATTGAGAGACATAGATGTCGCTTCGTCTGCCTGATCAACCGTTGAGGACTTGATGATTCTTTCTCGTAGCCTTAGCCTAAAGAGGCACCCTGCAAGGCAGCAGAGGAGGATCCAATTTTTACCCATTGCTGGACCCCTAACAGGTGCCACCAAACCGGGCCAGAGCGGACCTCGGAGAAATGGCAATTAAGGGTGTCTCCACGCTCCCCATAACTCCTGTCCTCCCTGACTGGAGCTTCACCACCGTTTGCAGTTTTGAATCTTACCCAGGACATATTAGACGTGATATGTTTGATAAAACGCGTAATTCGGTTTACCTTATTTATAGATGCATGACCAATGATTCCAAACTATACATATACTATTCAAGTAGTCAATGTGTCATTTTCCTCCTCAATACATCGATCATGGCATTGTTGATCACGCAGCCGTTCACTACATGATTTACATTCTATATTAATCTTTGCTCTTCTACAAACATAATTTTTTGTATAATTTTTCATGTGGAATAACTATGGTTGGTATACTTATTCCGCTTGTATAAGTAATTACAGTGGAGAATATTAATTAGCAAGATATATCGAAGCAAAATTTACAAATGCAGCATAAATATTAAAGGGAGCGTGTCTTTGCGTTCATATTTCGGGTTAAAGTGTGGGATTTTTAGTACCTAAGCTCTATATGAAAAAATAAAGAAACACAATAGTATTAACATGATAATATTAATAATTAATAATATTAATAACTTGATAATATTAATATTAATATTCATAATGCTAACACTTTTTTCTCCCATAGGCAGTGGGAGTGAAATTTTCGAAGCGTTTAGTCGATTACATTGACCTCAGTGTTCAAGGAATAATTACTACGACTCTGAAAGGCTGATAAGCAAATTGATCTCATAATGTAGTCTGGTCGAAATGGCACTTAGCATGTTATCTGCTGTGCTAACGATTTTGCCTGCCCACCACCTTAATAAAATACTACTACTACTAATACTACAATAACAACAAAAACAAAAACGACAACAATAACAACAACAACAACAACAACAACAATAATAATAATAATAATAATAATAATAATAATAATAATAATAATAATAATAATGACGAGACTGAGGGCACGATACTGCAGTGCAAGACTAAACTTTGGTCACGAATTGGAGATCAAATTTAGATATGATAAATGTCTCCACAGTGCCGGACTACTACCACTGCTTCTGGTGCTGCGGCTACTGCTACTATTACTACTACTACTACTACTACTACTACTACTACTACTACTACTACAACGACTACTACTACTACTACTACTACTACTACTACTACTACTACTAATAATAATAATAATAATAATAATAATAATAATAATAATAATAATAATAATAATAATAATGATAATAATAATAACAATAATAATAATTATGATTATAATTCTAACGTGGTATCAAAGATGAGCTGCACCAAATATTCTGCTCAATACCACAAATTTGCTTGTCAGTCGATTGACCTTAACCAGTTGAGCATCCCCCTTATTGGTTGACAATATGTGCATTTCTGATCACGAGCAGAAGTAGTGGGAGAGAATTATAGCCATGTGTTTAGAGGAATTATTTGCGTTTTGAACAATACACCTCTGGAAACATGGGTGTTTTGATCATCATCCTTAAACAAACCTTATACAGGGGCCTTTTGAGCAGGATGGGCTATTCAACCTGAATAAAATTCTAACTGGCCTCCACCTACATGGTCATGCGCTGTTTATCGTGATATCAGATCACTATATCGCGCACAAATGGTTGTACTCTTATCAGACGGGAAGTCATGATGGCTACCTTGGGCTTCATATATTTGTAATTCAGTGTTACTTTGATGGCATGCACTGCTCTCCCACTCAATAATAATAATAATAATAATAATAATAATAATAATAATAATAATAATAATAATAATAATAATAATAATAATAATGATAATAATAATAATAATAATAATAATAATAATAATAATAATAATAATAATAATAATAATAATAATAATAATAATAATAATAATAACAGTAATAATAATAATAAAGAGAGAAGGCACTATACTGCAACGCAAGACCAGGCTTCGTCAATGCTCTCGAAGGACATCTCTGTGTTAGACTGAAAAGAGAAACGGAGGGCTTAAAAGAGAACAAAAATCCAGGGCACTGAAATGGAAGAATAATATTGAAAGAAAGGTCCTGAATGTAGTAATGGAGGAACTGAAACAGCGCCTCGTTACAAAGAAAACAACGATGGTAAGATATGAGCAAAGAATGAGGGTTTACCACCAGAATAGGTTATTCAAAGTAGATCAGAAGAGATTCTATA
This sequence comes from Octopus bimaculoides, assembly GCF_046866305.1. Lineage (NCBI taxonomy): Eukaryota > Metazoa > Mollusca > Cephalopoda > Octopoda > Octopodidae > Octopus > Octopus bimaculoides. The sequence continues at coordinate 32,366,551 of NC_142939.1, forward strand.
GAGAAAAAAATAGAAAGTGTACAGATGAAAAGTTGATACCAGATAACATTGAAAGTCAAATGTTTTGGAGTGACATCCGGCGCAAAGACAAGGAGCACAAGAAGGATACTGAATGAAACAAGCTGAAACAAACAGTAGTCTGTGCAAAACATGCAGAACTAGTCATTTCAGTTAGGGAAGTGAAGGAAATCAGCAAAAAAATTGAGCAACTGGAAGGCTCCGGGACCAGATAGATTTCAAGGCTACTGGATCAAAAGATTTGGTGAATGTAATGCGCGAATGGTTGCGCAACTCAACACCTTGTGAAATGCTGACCAAGGAACATCAGAGTGGTTGACATTGGGTAGGACAGTGCAGTGCCTGAAAATCATCGAAAGAGGCAATACGGTAGACAATTACAGGCCAATATCCTGTTTGGCACTATGTGGACGTTATTGACAGGAATACTCGCAGAGTCAATGTACGAACATCTAGAAAAAAAAAGAGAATCCTGCCTCATGAGCAGAAGGGGTGAAAGCGTAAGCGCATAGGTACCAAGGATCAACTCCTGAGAGATAAAACCGTACTGAGAGACTGCAAGTGGAGGAAAAGTATCTTAGCCATGTCATGGGTCGACTATCGTAAGGCGTACGATATGATCCAACGTTCTTGGAATATGGAGTGTATAAACCTGTTTGGGATTGCATCGAATGTTGAGCGATTGCTTGTAAAAAGTATGGCAAATTGGATGACGGATCTGTGAGCATACAGAAGAGGTCTACGAACAGTAGAGATTAGGAGGACATCTTCCAAGGGAACTGTCTATCCCCACTGATGGTTGTACTGTTTGATACCACTAACGCTGATTCTCAGGAAAGCAAAAGCTGGGTGTGTATTCAAAAGCTGCCAACAAAAAGTCAACTAATTGTTATTAATGGATGATCTCAAACTTTATGGTAAAGATGAAGCCGAAGTCAGTTCCCTCGTTCATACGGTGTATGCCTTCAGTGCTGAAATCAGAATGGAGTTCGGACTGAGAAAGTGCAGTGTATTAATATTGAAGAGAGGCAAAATAAAATGCATGGACGGGTTAACGATACCGTCGGGGAGGTTATAAATCAGATAGAACGGACGAGGTATAAGTACTTGAGGATTTTGTAAATGGACAAGTTGATGGAGAAAGAAATGACAGAAAAACTTGAGGTGGAGTACTTGCGCAGAATGAGACTGATCCTTAAGTCGAAATTAAACGGACAGAATAAGATAGAAGCGGGCGGATTCACTCCGTATATATGGAGCAGGGGTAATCTCATGGACAGTAGACGAACTAAACAAATTAGACTGAAAGAGAAGGAGGTTACTAACTTGGTATGGGTTACTCCACCCAATACGTGACGTAGACAGATTGTACATACCAAGAAAAAAGGAGAAGTGGTCTTATTGGATTTGAACACAGCATTACAGCAGAAGAAAACAAAATAGCATGGTATGTAAAACAGGCTACAGAACCGCTAGTATTAGAAGTAAGAAGATCAGGCATGTGTAGGATGAACGAGCGCAAAGCACTATACAAGAAATTGAAAACGAATGAAACTGAAATTAGGTGAGTAAAGAAAGGAAAGCATGGTCAATTTTATAGGGATATTGACGATAAGACAGACGGTAGTTATAGGTATATATAATTGAGTACATGTACGTATGTAGAAATGTAGGAATATATTCATACATGTGCATATATATATATATATATATATATATATATATATATATATATATATATATATATATATGTATATATATACAGAGAGAGAGAGAGAGAGAGAGAGAGAGGGAGGGAGAGAGAGAGAGAGGGAGGGAGAGAGAGAGAATGGACAGATATATAGATAGTTAGATAGATATGAAACTATATACTTGTATGCATATATGTATATATGTTATATTTAATTAAGGTCTATATATATATGTGTGTGTATGAGAGGGTGGATACACACACACACACATACATACATATACATATATATATATATATATATATATATATATATATATATATATATATATATATATATATATATATATATATATATATATATATATATATATATATATATATATATATATATATATATATATATAATATGGATAGATGTATTTGTACTTTTGTGATTTGACACACGGCACTAACGCAGTTTCCTAATGTACGCTTACACACGAATTTCTAAGACGTCTTAGTGTCGTTGTATAAAATATTGCTGGTATATTCTGCACAATATTTATTTTCATGTTATTACTCGCCAGTTGTATGAAATCTTCAGTTTTGAATAAACGTAAGAAAGACGCAAAAGAAATTACCTTAAAACGATATATGTACGAGAGTCATTCATCTATGGCTTTGGAATTGAGGTTTCCCGTTAGAGCCAGCTGTTGCGTCTTGCAGATTTACCAACGGTATTTGATATTTGTATCTTCTCTGAGAGAATACTCAGTAGCCTGTTATTCACTTAGATTTTCGTTGCTCAGTCTTCTTGTCCCTACAATATTCTACTATTAGACTTAGGAATTATTCTGTATCGCGGACACAAACGTATGCTAACATATACGTGTCAGCTCATATTTTGCTATATAATTATCAGAGATTTTGCAGGGTACTTAAATATGTACTAGGAATGTGCTGAAGGAGTTTCCTAATTATTATGTACATCACTTAACAACATTGGAACTTCTTCTAGTGGAAGGATTAAATAACATTTCAAGTATACCTACACCAGCAAAATGTGAGATAATGACTTGAGTGTTAAAATAAATGTCATTTCTTGATATTTGTTATTGAAACCTGGGGTTTAGTATTGTGATATTTATGCAATATATCACTGTTACTCTTACAATGTACGGAATTTACGATTAAATGCGTGAAATAGAAATCACCAAAACCACCAAATCATATTCAATTCTTAGTGAATAACATCTATCACTTAGATTTGATAATTGACACATTCCATTAGATTGAATGATTGAAACCGCTATAACATCTCTATATGCACAACCTGCTCTCTTCAGAAAATGAAGTCGAAACATTCTAAGAAAAGACATTAAAGAGACAGAGAGGGAGAGAGAGAGGGCGAGAAAGAGAGGGGGATAACTAATAAATTGGAGGAAGAAGTAAACAATGACATTTCGGGATTATTTCTATCACATTGCCGATTTTTGCAAGTGCTGTGCATTCTTCTCTTATTACATTAAATGGCAGTCCAAACTAAGTATGAAAATTGCTGGCTATATGTGATTGCAAACAACTGTTCAAAGATAGGAAGAAAAAAGCTAACACTGTAAGCTGTAAGTTTATCAACAGAAATGTATGCAAAAGAATTATATAGTACTTATGCCCCGTATACCGAAAAATGATGTCGTAGAAATGATAATAAAACAAGTAGATGAGTGGTTCATAAAAGGAGAAAGAAAGATATATTTGTGGAGGTGTGCATTAGAAAGAATTGTTTTCACCAATTCACCGAAATTTGCTTTTATTTAGACGTGAGGTTAATATAATGTGCTTAATACTATCACATATATGAAACAACATAACATGTTAATTGGAAACATATTCTATATTGATGTTATTTCCAGTTAGTCATCAAATATATTGCGTGGTAATATCACTGTTGAACATTGTTGTACAGAAATTTAAATATAAAATATTGCTGACAGACACGACTTCCGAATACACCTTTTATAATGCATTTTTCAAGCTGTTTACAGCTCTACACTTTTCTCCCAGGTCAAGATGACAGTGATTATGTGATTTCGATGTCGGTACAACTTTAGTTTCTGACAATCGTTGGTTGGTGAGTAAATCTTGCTCTCTAAAGCCAGATCCGATTAGAACATGTTTTGCTTTCTTCTTGCATTGCCTTATGAACTCTGCTGCACTCTTACGCAAAAGTTAAAAGTAATTGCATGAAGAGCTGAGTTGTCCCCTACTGAACGACAGTTTATTATTCGGACGGTGAAGACACTATTTCAAACAAGGTCCGCTTAGACTAATCTTTTAACTGTAAGTGTAAGCTTACTATTCTCTGATTTTATATACTACAGTAATTTCAATCAAAATCAAATTTATCAGGTTTCAGGGCCCATAATATTTTCATTGATGAATGAATATATATATATATATAAATATATATATATATATATATATATATATATATATATATATATATATATATATATATATATATATATATATATATATATATATATATATATATATACAAAAAGAAAATAGAAACTGCGCGTGGAAATGTAAGAAGAAAAAAGAGCGAAAATGCACATTGGGAATCAAAAAAGTAAAGGTTTTTTATGAAAAGTAATGATAGTTATATACAGTTAGATGAACTAAGGTAGGAATAACAGTAATAACAATCATTATTGTGAATCGTTAAAGAGATTCAAACGTATACCGATTTCATAAAATTACTGTTCACTGGTATTGAATGTGCATCGATTACCGAACGAAGTCGGGTCTACTAGTCCCTGAGTAAAAGCATTTTGTGTAAGGGAAGTTAGTAGTTCTGGGTTTGGTTCAATTAGGGTAGATACAATAATGTAATGTGGATGATGTATGGGATGTATGAGGGTTAGTGGTAGTAATTGAAAGGTGAGTAGTGTTCTGAATCATGTTATCTCTTCTTATTGAGTTGTGGAAGATATTTATTGATGAAAGTTGCCTCTTTATTCTTTCTTTGCTGTACTGAGGTGTTCTCTGAACATTGATAGAGGGGAAAATTAGGAAATTAGGATTAAGGATCATAGCACACCTTTCTATGTGTTCACTGACCTGTATCTGGCTGTATTGTGGGTGGCAGATTTGTTCTTTGTAAAGAGTGGTACTTCGACAGAGTGATATTCCTGTTTAGCCAATATACTGATTACCGCACTCTAAGCATGTAATGGCATAGATTGAGTTTTTCCGAGGCACAGGTGAAATTTTATCTAATCTTAAATATTTCACCTTGTTTAAAGTGGAAATCTGAACCCTCCAAAAGATGGAGGCATGTGCCACAGGTATGTCGACCACATTATTTTTTTTACTTTCGGTTCCGTTGTTAATGGATATAGTCTTGCGTTGGTTAATATTTTTTTCAATGATTTCGGTTGCGTCTTGCTTTTGATAATTGTGTGTGAGCCTAAAATTTTGTTCATTGTTTTAACTCCTGTGAGGATGGGTACATTTTGGATGATAATATTGAAGGCTTCATTGTCTCTAGTGTTATGTGTAGTGATGCATGCTAGTATTTTAAAGTTTAGAGCAATCCTCTAAATACTTCTTCCAGTTCTTTAAATAGCAATGAAATGAGGTACCATATTTTTGTGGTAATGGTTGTTATATTTTGAGTTCTGGATAACCCATTACAAGGTTCGCAATCACCGGGGCAGCTCGGCTTCCTATTGCAATTCCACAATAATGTCGATAGTAAACTATATTGAACATGAAATAGTTGTTCAGTAGGAAAAATTTGATTGATGCGATTCTGAATCTGTGGTATATATATATATATATATATATATATATATATATATATATATATATATATATATATATATAAAGTGAAGTGTATTGCCACTTAAGTGTGGCTGACCCCTAAGGGTGGATGTTACTGTTGTTTTAGCTCCAGGACACAGTAGTGTGTCGATAAGCCAGCTGGAGGAGATGTCCTCCTGGGGCTAAAGCAACAGTAACATCCACCCTTAGGGGTCAGCCACACTTAAGTGGCAATACACTTCACTTTATCATGCAGTTACTGTTAATACTTCATTTAGAGAATTAACATTGCTCATATATATATATATATATATATATATATATATATACATACATATATATATATATATACAGATATACACACACGTCAAATATAAGGATACAATCTTTCACAAAATCTCTATCGGTGGCCAGCATGGCCAGCATATTAAAATACCTTTTAAGATTAAAATTATAAACAATTATAAATAAGGGCAAAGGAAAGTAAATTTTGTATTTTCTATGCCAAAATGCTGAGAAATAGACTTTAGACCGTTTAACCACGTACAATATTTTTCACTATAAATACAAAACGCGGAAAGCAAGCTAATAGAAGTTTTTTAATCGTTATTCCCGATTCGGGCCGATGTCTGGATTAATCCAAATGGATTCTTCCTTCTTCAGCGAGAAACGTAATGAGAATACATGCAATACTGACATATGCCAACGGGAAAAGTAGGCGCAAAATCAAGAGTACATTAAAGTACCCCAAATGTATCTAAACAGAAATTCCGTAGTAAGCCTTAGCACATGTGTAGACGGTCAGGAAACTCACGTAAGTTGTTAGCAGTTCCGAACTGAATGGCAATAAATTTACTTCTTATTAAAGGATAATAATTTTAAAAATAAGAAATTATCGGTGGCCAGCATATTAAAATATCTATTAAAGTGAAAATTTTAAACATTTATAAATAAGGGCAAAAGAAAAGAAATGCTTTATGCCAATATGCCCTTAAATAGAGTTTAGATCGTTTAACCACATACAATATATTTCATTATAAATACACAGCCTGTTGAAACGTGGAAAGCAATCGTTATGCCCGAATCGGACCGACTTCTGTATTAATCCAAAATGATTCTTCTTTCTTCGACCAGAATATATGGAATACTTACATATACCCACGGAAAAAGCACACATAAAGTAATGTGTACATTTATGCACCCCAAACATATCGAAGCAGAAATTCTGTAGCAAGTCTTAGCACACTTGTAGACGGTCAGAAAACTCATGTAAGGTGGTTGGCAGTGCCGAAGTGAATGTTAATTCATTACTTCTAATATAAGGATAAAATTTCTGAGAAAACAATAATTCTCGGTGGCCACTATATTAAAAATCTTTAAAGATGAAATTTATTAGCAAATATAACAAAGGGTAAAAGAAAAAAATCTTAATCCAATATGCTGAAAAATAGACTTTAGATTGTCTTATGACATATAATATTTTTCATTACAAATAATCGGTCCGATTCGGGAATTATGAATTTTTAAAATTTCTGTTAGCTTGCTTTCGTCGTTTCAACACGCTGTGTATTTATAGTGAAAAGTATTGTACGTGGTTAGACAAGCAAAAGTATATTTTCAGCATAATGGCTAAGAATTTTTCCTTTCTTTTGTCTTTATTTATAAATGTTTATAATTTTCACATTAGAAGGTATTTCGATATGCTAGCAACCCATAAGTTTTCTTTTTTTGGTGAAAAATTTCCTCCTTATTAGAAATGAATTTATTACCATTCATTTCGGGACTGCTAACCACTTTACGTGAGCTTCCTGGCTGTCTACACGTGTGCTATGGCTTACTATGACATTTCCGTTTAGATATATTTGGGGTACTTAAATGTACACATGATTTTGCGTCTGCTTTTTCCGTGGGTATATGTAAGTGTCCCATTTATTCTCATCGTATTTTTCGCTGAAGAAGGAAGAATCCTTTTGGATTAATCCAGAAATATGAATAGATTATGATGATGTTCAGTAAAATATTAATTATCTATATAGTTATTGAATTATGGTGCGAAGACAAAACGAGAATGTCCAGGAATAACATTTTCCCACTAAGCTCAGTGAAAGAGACCCAATGGCGTTCATAATTAGGAAACAGATTTTAAGGCGGTTAGCTAGCGAAATGGTTAACATGCGGGGAATAATGCTTAGCAGAATTTCGTCCGTCGCTACCTTCTGAGTTCAAATGCCACCGAGGTCGACATTGTCTTTCGTCCTTTCGGGATCAATTAAATAAGCAGCACTCGAGCAGTATGGTCGATGTAATCGACTTATTTCCTTCCCCGAAATTCCCGGTCGTGTTCCAAAATTTGAAACTAATAATTTGCGAAAAGAGCCGAAAATTAGTATAACATAAATAATATGTCACGAAAGTAATTTCAGCAATGACCATCTATTATAATGGTCGTATAGAGTTGTGCTTCTACATTTGTTCCATAGAATAAATATACTAGTAACAGAAATTAACATAATGTTAACTGCTCTATAATATAATTCTGCCATGATAACTGATAGCTATAATGGAATATTCAGTGAAACACATCAGTTTATTTAATAATTTATTGCATTTACGTTTTGAAATCTTCTGGGGTCGAAATATTAACTTCATTATATCAAGGGAGTGAACCAAGACAGGAAGTGATCTATGTCTGATGTTTTTCAAATGTAACATCTACCGGTATATAACAATATTTTCATTACTTTACATTCTGCTTTTAACTATATTGGGCGAATGATATCGATTTAAATTATTCAATCGTTCCGTGAGTATTACCATGTTTCACAACTTACATGAAAATGCACAGCGTTAAACATCCGTGTTCCTGTGGGGAACGCCATTTATTTTTATATATAGCTATATCAGTTGATAACATAATGGACATATTTCCAAATCTTAATACTTTGGATACAACCATCAAAGTATCTGTATAAATCTGAAATTCAATATGTGTAAATGTAAATGTAAAATTACATTTTCGTGCGAATCTCGAAAATGAATGAGTTTTCACTGGTTTCATAACGAAATACATTTTTCGTATATTCTTGATTAGAACCCCTAATAGCATCCCATTAGCATGTAAACATAAGTGTTATTTAGCATTAATGTCAAACGCTGAAACTTAAATAAAAATACTAAAAAATATTTTTTTTGCTGAAAATTGAGTGAAAGTGAGTAGGAATTAAAAGGAAGCTGATTCGTTTCTTCAATGCCAGTACAGTCGTTTCTTTATATTTCAAAAAGTAACTACTCTAATACTTCGCGTAATGATCTAGCGCCTTACACTGTTCTTTGATAGAACGAAGCACAGTAATTTCGCAAAATAAATGTTATACATTCATAAATCTCTTTCAAGTGCATAATCACTTGCATGTGCCTGACTCTGATCTTTCCTTCAGTCACTCAATTAGCTTGCACATTGGTTTTCTGCACGCATTCTCAGTCCACAACTCCTCAATTACTCCTTTTTTTTTTTCTGAAAAGCTATCTAATTAATAAACTTCCAAATAAAATTGTAATTCAGCGAAAAGCTAGTTAAGAGTACGGTATATATTTATAGGAAAACAAATTCATTGTTTTCAACTATAGATGTTCTTAAATCATATTTGCTTTCATTTTCTGATTTTCTCAATTTTCGCATATAATTAGACGAGTCCAAATTTTGCAATATTTTCAAATGTGTTTGTTTGCGGCATATATACCTAGAGCGGGTAAAATTACCAAGATTCATGGGTGTGTTCTCTCCAGCGGTCTTTGTTCCACATCACTGCTTCCAAGTTCTCTGTCTCCCAGAAACCAGTGTCTGTCATTAGGGCATCAGCATGTGTCATCCTCGGTTTCCCTCTTCAAGTGCAGTATCAACTCTAAATGACGGTGAGCATGTCCAACAAATCTAAGTCTCCCCTCTGTTATTTTCGAGCAAACTATTGGAAAGCTGTCGTAGAACTCTGAGTTCTTCATCTTCAGTGTATACTGACTAATCTTCAGAGCCATCCCCAGCATTCTTCTGCATCACCCATCCTCTATCTGAGTGAGTTTCTTGGTCAGTGTCCAAGTCTTACAACCATCCAACAGCACAGACACCACTGAAGCAAAGAAAAATCTCAAACTATGGTATACTGTCCAGCCTTTGCGGTTCCTCTCAACTATATCATCCTTTGTGTTCTAAAGCTTTGCTCCCAGATACAGGAGGTCCTCAACCAACACCAGTGGCTTCCCGCATAGATTCATTATCTTCTCTGGCTTCTTAGCGTTCTCTACCCGATACGTCGACTTAATTTCATTCATTTTCAGCCCCACACTCATCGACACTGTCTCCACCTCCTACATCATCTCCTATATTTCAGGTGACCAAAACTGTTCAAGCGGTGGAAGGTTTTATCTGAGGTTGATAGCATCGTGATCGCTGGTGCGCTGAACACGTTCGTTACCTCAATCCGTATGTAATTTCACACAGATGAATATGCTGTGTAGTCTAATTTGGGAACGTATGCTTTCCTTATTCGAAGTGGGCCATATCACTGCAGGCTTAACCAAAAACATTTGCTGTGCAAAACCTGTGATGTTGCAGTTAATCACTGTACTGTAAGCAGATGATTCGATATATTCGATATATTTCTTTCTACTTACAAGAATTCTACGGTCTGGCAAGGTCAGATACGGCTAAAATAGTTATTCTTATGTCGAGCCCCAAGCCAAAAAAGGCACTTGAGCAGTATCAGCACTTGGGCAGTATCAGGCCAGTTCGGCATCTCACTGAGCCATTGTACCCTCATTTGTTAAAATATTCTCATTTGTTAACAAAAAGCAAGTTCAACTGCAGCAAGATAACGTATGAGAAAACTAAACTGATGCAACACCTAACATATAGTCCGGATGTGGCCCCCATGGATTACTACTTGTTCCGACTCATAGCACACGAGCTGCGACTGTGACACTTCCTCAACCAAGTGGTCATGGAATATTCAATGAAGGAGTTCTACGTCTCGAAGGACAAGAACAAGTATTAGCGTGGGATCAAAGAACTAGGAGAAACGTTGCTTCAGATGGAGCAACAAGATAGCCCCTACTTTGGCTCTACGCTCCTTTTATTGTAACTTGAAGATTAAAGGATTTTAGTAACATGTTACGTCACTAAATATTGCAAAATGTTTGACTCAACGCAAGAAAAACACAAAGGATAACTAAGGTTGAAGAACAGGTATTGTGCTAACGAAAGTCGATAGGATTATGCTAATTGTAATTGTATATCCACTGGTCATTAATTAGTGCGTCTGTAACACAGTTTGTAATATTAAACGTACTGTGTTATGTCTCTAAGTTGGAGCATACACAATGTATTTCAACACTGCTGTTATGATATCCTTGTGTTATTCACTTCATCTTTAGAGAACTCCAATACCACTAAGCAAATTTCACACTGAAAGTTTATTTCACAATTTTGCATTGTGAATACACTGTCTCATATTCTGTGTATACACAAATTCAAAGTATACAAACTCTTCAATCTCTGATCTTTCGGAAATATTTGTCTTTACACACATTACCTAAATGCTACATAATTACTTCCAGCCATTAAGTTAAAATGCTATCTAGTAGCAATGCGAATGGACTCACGTACTTTCCTGAAAATTTCCGCCCCAAAACTGGACGTTCTAGATTTAAAAGAAAAAAAGCACATCAATAAAAACAACAACTATAAAAACAACAAAGGCAACAGCAAGTACAAATTCTGCTGCTGCTACAACAACTTCTACAACACACGTTTCTCATATAACGTATTGTAGGAAAACGGAATAACGCAATTTATATTTAAATTAATTTCATTCTTAAAACCTGTGTTCTTCGTAAAAGCAAATATTTGTGTTTTGTCCATCTAACTATACGTGTATTGTACGCATACTTTGAGATATAGCTAGCTTGTGAACAGTTCTCAGATAAAATGCTCCGTGATACACGTCTTCTATCATGAAATGGCTGCGAGTCAAATATAACGAGATAATTTTAGCTCTGCATTATAATTCTCAATGTCCTCTGGCAAATTTGTAGAGAGGAAACTTAGAGATATAGTATCATTATTTATGTACAAGATAATTTAGAGAATATAGCATTTAAACGCGAATCGATTCATATAACGATACATAAATGAATGCTTACAATTAAAATTAATATTCAGACATGTTGTATTGTTTATTCGCAGCTAACAATGCCAAAAATACTATCAAATATCCTTCAAATAGTTTCGTTCGTCAACAGATGTACTGTGGAAAGACAACGCACATACATGGAGCTATTAAGTCAATGACGTTTGAATCATGAGAAACATACTAATGCCAACGCAGAAATCTTATGGTCATCAATTATACAAGGTGAAATATTTCTTTACGAATATGAATATATCATGCATTAAATATTTACAACACAAATACAAACACAACACAGACCTACATATATATTAGTGTGTGGGTGGGTGTCGACATAAAAGACATGTCCATATATGTACATACATCTATAGACATATGCATAGTAATCTGTGTATATATATGTATATATATATATATATATATATATATATATATATATATATATATATATATATATATATATATATATATATACACACACACAATGTAATGTTGTTTGACCTTAACTAATTTAACATATCCCTTAGTGGCTAACGATACGTGCATCCCTGATCGCTAGCAGAAGTAGTGGGAAGCATCATAGCCATGTATTCAGAGGAATTCTTTAGGGTTTGAATAATTCACCTCTGGATTCTTGGGTGTTTTTTTCATTATCCTCAAAACAAAACTTACTTCAGGGATCTATTAAGTGCGATGAGCTACTCGACGTGAAGGAAATTCTAACTAAGCCCCACCTGCAATGTCATGCGTTGTTTATATTGATTCGAGATCACCACGTCGCGCACATATGGTTGTAATGCATGTGCCTGGTGTACCCTTATCAGACGGGTAGTCATGATGTTTATATTAGCCTTCGTATATTTGTACCCCAGTGTCACTTTAATGGCACAGGCTGCTCTCTCCCTCAATAATCATCTTCATCATCATCATTATCCTCATCATTATTATTATTATCATTGATATTAATATTATAATGGTGTCTCGATAAAAAAAAGCGGTTGGTGGCTACCTCAATATTGAGTGAAAATGTCTCTTACAAATTTATCAAATAATGGGGTTAATGAAGCTGAAAACATAGGTGAAGGCCTTTCGCTCGGCAGGTGCCCTGTGGTTGAGCAGCGCAGGCCCGGTTGTATAAGGTGCTAGAGCATAGCAGACTGGACCTAGTTGTGGGCGACAAGGTGCTCCACGTATGCTATATAGTTGAGTTTGCATTCCTCTTTGACCCACGTATAATCAGGAAGGAAAGCGACAAGATATATATATATATATATATATATATATATAGATAGATAGATAGATAGATAGAAGGATATATATATATATATATATATATATATATATATATATATATATATATATATATATAATTATTACAAATTAAAAGGGTAAAGGTTTATCAATTTATTAATTTATTAATAATTCAACAATTAATAATTTTTACCAAGCCCTTCGGTATTTGAGCACCATTATCGGTGGAGAACTTATTTAAAAGTTCATATACATTTATAAACATAATTAAGGGATCAGCAAACATTTGCTTCACCGCATACCGAAGTTCAGAAATAGCAGCTAAAAAAGCTGAGACTCCAACAGTTAGCATTACTTGTAACTCACGAAGGCAAAAACAAGAAGAAAAAACAATGAAAACTAACCATTCCGAAGTTACTCGTAGACACGTTTCTGGATTATGAGTGATAATACTCAATTTCCTTCATCAATACGATATTCCAGTAGTAAATTCGACCATGCTAGCAAACTGTGCATGCATGAACGAGTGAACATCATACATCGACACAAACCTGAAAGCATAACTGAATCTACCTCGGCCAGCCAGTCCACTATCCTTCCTTCAAGAAATTACCATGTGCGTCACAAGCAATACCGCAGAGAAACTGCGTTTACTACCAGGGAGTGAATAATTATTACAGATTAAAAGGTTAAAGGTTTATCAATTTATTAATTTATTCATAAATCAACAATTAATAATTTTTACCAAGCCCTTCGGTATTTAAGCACCATTATCGGTGGAGAACTTATTTAAAAGTTCATATACGTTTATAAACATAATTAAGGGATCAGCAAACATTTGCTTCACCACATACCGAAGTTCAGAAATAGCAGCTAAAAGAGCTGAGACTCTAACAGATAGCATTACTTGTAACTCACAAAGGCAAAAACAAGAAGGAAAACAATGAAAGCTAACCATTCCGAAGTTAATCGTAGACACGTTTCTGGATTATGAGTGATAATACTCAATTTCCTTCATCAATACGATATCCCAGTAGTAAATTCGACCATGCTAGCAAACTGTGCATGCATGAACGAGTGAACATCATACATCGACACAACATGAAAGCTTGGTAAAAATTATTAATTGTTGATTTATTAATAAATTAATTAATTGATAAACCTTTACCCTTTTAATTTGTAATAATTATTCACTCCCTGGTAGTAAACGCAGATTCTCTGCGGTATTGCTTGTGACGCACATGGTAATTTCTTGAGGAGAAGATAGTAGACTGGCTGGCCGAGGTAGATTCAGTTATGCTTTCAGGTTTGTGTCGATGCATGATGTTCACTCGTCATTCATGCATGCACAGTTTGCTAGCATGGTCGAATTTACTACTGGAATATCGTATTGATGAAGGAAATTGAGTGTTATCACTCATAATCCAGAAACGTGTCTACGATTAACTTCGGAATGGTAAGTTTTCATTGTTTTTCTTCTTGTTTTTGCCTTTGTGAGTTACAAGTAATGCTATCGGTTGGAGTCTCAGCTTTTTTAGCTGCTATTTCTGAACTTCGGTATGTGGTGAAGCAAATGTTTGCTGATCCCTTAATTATGTTTATATATATATATATATATATATATATATATATATATATATATATATATATATATATATATATATATATATATATATATATATATATGTAAAAAGATAGATAGATAGATAGATAGATAGATTAGATAGATAGATAGATAGATAGATAGATAGATAGATAGATAGATAGATAGATAGATAGAACACTCTTAAGTACGAAATAGTCCGGCCATGGAAAATGAAGAAGGTGAAGAGAGTGCCAATTATTGTTGTGTTCAGCATCAGAAAGCATTAAGAGAAATGTAAAGGAAATTGGCAAAGAGTGCCCAGTAGATCTGTTACAAACGATTAGCCTTTTAGGCACGGCCAGAATAATCAGGAAAGCCTTAGATAACAGAAAAGAACGAATACCGTGGTACTGCAGGATGCAGATAGTAAGCCTGCTACGTGTGCAAGACTCTAGGAGATCCAACAAAACCTGTGATAAAGAGATAATGATAATAATAGTTGTTAGAACATCAGACTTCATATTTATGTTTTACAATCCTACGAAGTTGAACCTTGCCTGTAATCTGTGACTTGATTAAATACAAGTACTTACATAGTTTTATTATTTTTTTATGGATATAACTAACTCCTTCCACTCAAAGTTGCCGGCCGTGTGTCCTAAATTAGAAGCAAACATTATTATTGAGTGTTACCTCATTGTGGCCAATAAGCGAAATTAGTAGTAATAGTTGTAATGGTAGTAGTGGTAATGTTAGTAATACTGGTGCTGTCCAGTTCGCAGAATCGTTAGTACGTTGGACAAAAAGGCTTAGTGGCATTTTCTGTCTTTCTATGTTCTGAGCTTGCCTTTTATCCTTTAGTTGTCAATGAAATACGTACCACTTGAATACTGAGGTATATAATTCACTAACTCTCCTATCCCCACCCAAAATTTCAGGCCTTGTGCTTAAGTAGGCCAGTCGATCTGGTAGAATTGTTAGCACAGCAGGGAAAAACACTTTGTGGCTTAGCTCCAGCTCTTTACCTGCTGATTAAAAATCCAGTCGAGGTCAACTTATCCTATTTGGGTTGATAAAATAAATTAGCAGATAATCACAGGGATGGATGAAATCAATCTGTCCTTCCACTCAAACTTGCTGGCCTCGTACCAAAATTAGAAGGTGTTTTTAAGAGAATAGTAAGCCTATGAGTTGGCGGGACCGTTCGAACGCCGGCAAAAAGCTTAGCAGCATTTCGTGCATCTTGATTTTGCCATTCATCATTTTCGAGTTGATAAATTAAGTTTGAGTTGAGTACTGTGGTTGATGTAATTGACATAATCCCTCCTCTGATATTTCAGATCTTATTACTACTGCAGAAAACGTTATTAGGAGAGTGGTGGATTGAATATATTCAATGCTGCATTGCTAAACTCGATCTCAGAAATTTTTACGAGATGCGTCTAGACAACTATCTCTGGTCAAATTGAAGCATGCGCTCGGTTTAATACACATTAACCCTTTTATCATCCAGCTACTCCTGCCAAGATAGTTTTCGGTATATTCTATAACGCATATATTTTCAAAATAAAACACGAAAAGCAAGACCTTTTCCAGCACACTCGACTTTTTAGCTTAAAGAGGGATAATTACTAGGACGGAATGAAAGTTGCTTTCTTTTAGGATGTTAGTTAACTAATTTGATCGTAATCTATTTTTCCGCGGAAAACCCGTGCTGATATTGAGATCGATTGACTGGTGGTGAACAACAACTGTGTCTGTATATAGCAGCTTGCGATTATAAATCTTAAAGTAGCTTATGTGTAATCGAGTGCTACTTTGATAATTCTATCAGAAAAGGTAATACCAATACATATATACATAAAAACATACATACATACATACATACATACATACATACATACATAATGCATACATACATACATGTAGAAATATATATGTGCGTACATGTAAATACATGTGTGATTGTTGTATATGTGTGAACATTTTCTTTTCTAACGTCTCGGTATAAGAATATATTAAGGTTATAGCTAAAGCGCTGTTATATGCTGTAAGGTGTTTGATGTTTGATGTCACAAACGCATGTTCACTGTTCCATTCATTAAAGTATTGGTGAATCTATACAACTAAAACATAGATTGTCTACTTATTTCGTTACTTGGATCATATTTTGAAACTGAATTTATTTTCGTTTTTAATATTACTTAAGACTAAGAGACACTATTTCTTCTCATGAGAGAAAATGTTCGGAAGTATATTTCTTCTGACTAATAGAAAGATGCTAGTGACACAAAAATGAAAACCATCAAAACATATACTAAAGAATGTAGAGGCAAATCAAAGATTATTATGAATGGGACACACAATACTTAAGTATCGCATAAACGTAGCATACAATATAGAATATACACACGCGTGCAACCACACTGGCACAACTCTGTATACCCATTTACGTATGAGCAATTGCGCACTCGGATTTCTCCGCATAACACCTTTGTATAAATTTGTAAATGTACGCGTTTACAGGTTTTTCTGCGTGCATGCATGTGTGTGTTTGTATGCGTGTGTGTGAGTGTGTGAGTATACCTTTTACACCGAAAGCATTTATGTGGGTCTCAATGCATTTAATTTGAACAATTATTTAAGTACAGAACCATTTATAGTACGCTTACACACACACACACACACACACACACACACATTTATATATATAACCAATCCAAAGGACAACGTGAATCACGTAGGTAAAGCAAATTTTAGAGGTTATACTTGATAATTGTAAGCACCTGTACATGCCAGATCGTGGCCGAGGTGAAAGAATAAATTAAAAACGTAAAATTAAAACAGAACACAAAGGATTCCGCGGTACACGTGTTTCAAGCTTTATACACAAACAGTCGTTGCATCATTATATGAGTATATATTTGATAGACAGGATGGTATAAAGCTATCTTCAGCCGCAAATATATTCTTTCCCAAGATTATATCACAAAGAAGAAATCACAAAGAAAAAAGAAGAAGAGAGAGAAACAGGAGAGAGAAATGGGGGAAGTCCACTTGGTATTGTCCATTGTAATACCCACTGTAATATCCATTGTAATATGTTGATCCTTTAAGTTGATACATTTACGTAAAAGTTCATCGGTATTGCGAAATCTGTCCATATTGTGATACAATTCAGGGTAGAGTGAATGATAAATAAACATAATTAGCGTATATGAGATAGGAGGAGAGGATCCAAAAAAGAAAGAATTTGGAGGTTAAAACAATATAAAATACAAAGAAAAACAATATTATAAAATACACAAATATTAATACAAAAATAATAGAAGTCAAATCGGGGGAAGGGGGTAATATAAGAAAAAATAAGAAAAAAATTACGGATAATAAAGTAAGATGCATATAAAAGATTTAGTTGGGTTGGAGAAAGGTGGTAAAGGAAAACACAAGGAAATTGGATAAATAATTAGAAGAAATAGAAAAATAAAAGAAATAAAATGAAATAACAGAAGTAAAGAGAAAGGGAAATAAGAATAAAAAAACAAAAAGTAGAACAAGAGGTAAAGAGAAATAAAGAGAAATAAAGATAGATAAAGAGATAAGGCGATCTGAAGGGATGAGTTCGTAAATGACAGACATACATGATGCTATCTCGGCCAAGAATAGAGGAGGGGTCATAAATAATGTCAAGCTAGAGTAAACTTGAAATATGAAATCCATGCGGTGAGTGGTCAGTTTAGTCAAAATACATTACTACAACTTAAGTATACGAATTTATCTATTATATTGGTACATACACTTATCTAGAGGATAAAAAGATGATGGACGTGGTAAATGGTAATTAGCACATATAAAAACTAAGCAATGAATAATTAGAAAATGTAAAAAGTTAGAAAATGTAAAAACAGGTTAGGACGTTTTTATATTTCTTCTTTTTATTTATCCAATTTCCTTGTGTTTCCCTTTACCACCTTTCTCCAACTCTACTAAATCTTTTATATGCATCTTTATTATCCGTATTTTTTTCTTATTTTTTCTAATATTAACCCCCTCCCCCGATTTGACTTCTATTATTTTTGTGTTAATAATTGTGTATTTTATATTGTTTTTCTTCGTATTTTATATTGTTTTAACCTCCAACTTGTTTCTTTTTTGGATCCTCTCCTCCTATCTCATATACGCTAGTTATGTTTATTTATCATTCACTCTACCCTGAATTGTGGAACAATATGGACAGATTTCGCAATACCGATGAACTTTTACGTAGATGTATCAACTTAAAGGATAAACATATTACAATGGATATTACAATGGATAATACCAAGTGGACTCCCCCTTTTTCTCTTTCCTTTTCTTTTTTCTTTGTGATTTCTTTTTTGTGATATAATCTTGGGAAAGACTATATTTGCGGCTGAAGATAGCTTTATACCATCCTGTCTATCAATTATATACTCATATAATGATGCAACGACTGTTTGTGTACAATGCTTGAAACACGTGTACCGCGGAATCCTTTGTGTTCTGTTTTAATTTTACGTTTTCAATTTATATATATATATATATATATATATATATATATATATATATATATATATATATATATATATATATTATATAAATAATATATATATATATGCATATATACATGCATATATGTACATACCTACATATATATGTATATATACATGCATATATGGGTACAGGACAAAAAAACTTAGACAGAATTAGAAACGAGAACATAAAAGGCAAAAACATAGTAAACGCACATTTATTTATTTTTATCTTTTTGAAAAACGAAGGAAACAAAAAACACAAAACGATGCACGCAGTATAAAAAAATTTTTCCTTCATCAGTTATCCCGTTTTATCTACTTCGCGTTTGTTCGGAAAAATTTCGTTTTCTATGTTGTTGTTTTCATCTTCTCGTTTCTTATTTTTCTACGTTTTTTTTATGTCCTGTACCCATATATGCATGTATATACACATATATATGTAGGTATGTACATATATGTATGGATATATGCATATATTTATATATTATTTATATTATTATATGATCGAATGCCATGTAAACATTTCCAAGTAAGTTTTATCTTATATATATATATATATATATATATATATATATATATATATATATATATATATATATATATATATATATATATATATATGTATATATACATACATACATACATACATACATACATATATATATATATATATATATATATATATATATATATATATATATATATATATATATATATATATATATATATATATATATATATATATATATATGCCCACTCGCCAATATTTCTGTATACATCAATGACGGTAAGCTGGCCTAATTATTACCGCACCGGAAACGATGCTTTGCCTCATTTTTCCCGACTTTACGTTTTGAGGTGGAATACCACCGGGGTCAATATTGCCTTTCATCCTTTCAGAGTCGATAACATAAGTACCAGTTGCATACTCGTATCAATGAAATAGACTTATACACATCCTCGAAATTCCAGGCATTGGGCCAAAAGTTGAAATCCATATTTGCGTAAGGCAGTGAGTTGGCATGATCTTCAGCACGCCGGAAAGTGGCCTTTTGTTCATCTCTCTGTATATATTCATCCTATATATTTCAACTTTGATAATAAAAGATTTTAAGAATACTTTAATACTAGCTACATTAAACCAATTTATACATAATTCTTACAGCCAAACCGAGATCACAATAAAAGAGATGTATCTGCTCTATTGTCTGTTTATCGATTTCCAAACACATTTATATTTTCGCCTATTGTTGTATGATCTTAAAAATTGTTCCAAACAATTATTCCAGGACTAAATATACAATGAAATTACTAGTGACAACCGTCTTTTCTTGACTGCAATTTGATCGTGAGTTGTATTGAAGGAACATTGGATAGTCCCCAATTGTATGTCCATAGAGGATGCATGTAGATGCACGACCCTCTTGTAGCAGAAGCCCACTTAATGAAATATAGACACAAAATATTCATGCACATATATTCACACACACAAATATACAACAAACTCACATGCGTACAAAAACAAACAAATGAACATAACACACATTCATGTATATACCTATCTATCTATCTCCCTCTATCTCTCTCACTCACTCACTCTTTCTCTCTCTCTCTCTCTCTCTCTCTCTCTCTCTCTCTGTATATATATATATATATATATATATATATATATATAATAGTATGAAATTTAATAATAATTAAGGGCACCCATATTTCTAGGCTTATAAGCTGGATGTATCAATTTCTCGTGTAGTTAAATTAATAACAATCCCTTCATAAGATAAACGTACTCAGCGAAACATTTATACATACGCACAGAAATATTTATACATACCCACAGAAAAAGAACATGCCAAGCTGCAGCTACGCATATATACCCCAAATATATACGCGTCGAATCCAGCAATCCATCTCAACACATGCGAATTTGGTCAGAGTATTACAGGTGTGACTAAACTATCCCAAAGTGAATGGAATATATTCAAATATAAATGTAAAATAAAGTTCTTTTAAAAATTTTATGAGTGGCGAGTATGTAAAACAAAATCAACACGAGTCAATTATAAAGTGATATTTTGAAGTGGGTAGACGGATTTAGCGTATAAGCATAGAAATTGTATATTGAATGATTATTATTATTTTATGTTTGACTTGTGTTTTGCATTTGTATAAGTTGGATCCAAGTCTCACCCAGAGACCTCAAGAGACAAGTTAGAAGTTCATGTAGGTGTTATTATTATTATTATTATTATTATTATTATTATCATTATTATTATTATTATTATTATTATTATTATTATCATTATTGTTATTATTATTATTATTATTATTATTATTGTTCAGTAGTTTTATTTTTATAACGTGCTTTCACTTCACTACCGAGCGCAGCTGTGTGTGCTTTGGGTACGTGCTGTGGTTTGCTGTGATACTCTTATGGTTACTGTATTCAAAGTGCTTTTGCGTAGGATGTGTGCAGTGCCCAGTAGTGAAATTTTCTGCATGTTATATATATTTGTAAGTCCTGGTGATTTTGTTATGTATTTGTCTGAATATGTTTTTATTATACATAAGGCACCTACTATGATAGGAATTGTTTCTGTTTTCAGATTCCACATTCGAGTTACCTCTATTTCCAGGTCTTTGTATTTTGAAAGTTTTTCCATTTCTTTTAGGGAAACGTTGTCATCTGCTGGTATTGATACATCAATTAGAAAGCATTTTTTTTCTTCATGATCATTGACAACTATATCTGGTCTATTGGCCTTAATTTCTCTATTTGTGTGTATTGGCATATCCCAGAGTAGGGTTGCTTTCTCGGTTATTATTATTATTATTATTATTATTATTATTATTACTATTATTATTATTATTATTATTATTATTATTATTATTATTATTATTATTATTATTATTATTATTACTATTATTATGTAGGGAGAGAGAGAGAGGTAAGCGGAGATAGTGGTTAGAATAACCGTCTAAGGAATAATACTATCCGTTCTTACTATCGGTATCATTTTCCTATGCTATCTCTAGGCATGGGTATGCGAGCACACTATGCGCATATGGTACAGGTAGTAGAATAAACAAACGTTTATCAGGAATCTGTGAATATAACTCTAATAAGTGGCATTGGTAAAATAATGCCGCACTTGCCCTTACTTCTCCAACACCACCCCCTTCACAGGCACCCATCATCGTCCCGATCATATCACTGACTCCTTTACGTGCACTTCTAGCAACGTCATTTATTGCATTTCTTGCATGTTTTCCCTTCTCTGTACATCGCTTGGCTGACCGGTTCGCTTCGCGCCTCTAAGATATTAGATTCAGCAATAACATTCCGGCCTCACGCCATTTCTTTTGTACCAGTCATTCAGTACAACACCTGTCTGTGTTCGGTTTCTCTTTGCACAAAGGCCTTTGAACGCTATCAACGTGAACAGGAATTAATCATCTCCCTTTGATCTTTTGCGTCACATGGTCTCAAATCTCCTTCCCTCTTCATTTGACTCTCACTCTTCTCTTTTCATCTAACACCTACTTCCTCACTTCAATCCTACTGGCTTCCCTCTTCATTGATACACCCTCCATCCACAACCCACACCACACACCCCAGTCACACAAGCCCCACTCCTACCCCCACATCCTCACTCCAAGCCACACTCCAACCTGCAGACCACTGTAACACCCCACATACCCATACTGCTACATCACTACTACACACAACCACACCATCACACCACATTACAGCGCACCACACCACTACACATACACTAATCTGCACACCCACACCATCATCCACACACCCACACGTTACAGACGCACACGCGCATATTCACACGTCAAAAACACTAGCCCATATTCACACACACACACACACACACACACTTACATACTCTCACATACACAAACGCCCGCGCAACTTCGTTTTGGGATCACCGATACTTTATTATCTCCCTTCTTTCCTAACTCTACTGTCTAACTATTTTTTCCCAACCAGTCACCATGATTGATCGCTAAATCCACAAGTTTTATTACTCTCTCTCTCCGTCTATTTATATACATGACTCTCTCTCTCTCTCTCTCTCTGTGTTTATGAATATATTTGTTAAAGAGGACAACAATCGCTAAGGCAAGGAAAACATCTCTAGTCATATACGTTATTATTATTAGAAAAATTAAAATCTTGAAACTGTTTCTGGGATATCCCAAAATATGGGATATCCTGTCATCGGAGACACAAGGAAAATGTGAATAGTATAGGTCACGGAAACGATGAAATAAAGAACAGAAGAAATAACGAAATGAAGAAAAATGTAACAAAAGTTCTCAGTTCAACTGTCCGATAGTGTAGATGCGAGTCCATAAGTCGTTAGAGACAATCCTATTTAAATCTAGGTATGAAAATAGTCTTCATAATGTAAATATTTAGAGAGAAGCATGATCATATCGATGGTTCGTATGAGAATAACAGAAGTGGATATTGAGGGATAAAGAGTAAGAAAAATAAGCAGAAAGAGAGAGGTATTGGTAGGGAAGCTGGCGGTACAAGGAGAGGAGAAGGAACTCAATTGACAGGTCATTGGCAAGGATTGGGAGGAAGAATAAAATAAGGAATATAAAAATATAATGTGGTGAAACGGAGGGTTCATGGGTATTTTTATATTTTATATATATTTTTAAATAACTATATTTTGTTTATATATTCTTTTATATATTTTTATATTATTTTCTCTTTTCTGTGAATACTTTTTTGTATCTATACTTGTAAGACAAAATCTTTTGCTACTTAAGCAACCAGTAAAACATATATTTTTTACTTTGAAAACGGCTATTGACCTGGTTACTGGAGCTTTCATGTGTTATTGGTATTGTTGATTTTACTTGTTAATTTTTTTGTTATCGTTCAACTCGTTTTGCTTTTTCGTTACTGTCTATTTCGAAACACTTTCTCTGCTGTTAGCACAGTTGTTTTTGTGATAGTTCTTTCTCCTAAAGGGGTGAACTGTTCTATTATTATGTATAAAAAGTTTTACACCATGAGTCAGGAAAACGCTGACCAGGAAAAACTATTAGAACTTCTTATCGACGAGGTAATAGACGATATGTTCCCGGAATTAGAAAGTAATACAACCATTGAAATCGTAAATCGATACCAAATGGAGAAAGATGAGAATGACAAAGCAAACTTTGAGGCAATGGCTAGGATGAACATCGAAATTATAAATTTAAACTTGACTGAACTGGAAAAATTCAAATGCCCCATCAAATAAGAAGGAAGGAATGTAAAACTAACACCATCCGTTGAAGTTACGCATATGACCAAAAGAAAGACAATCGTTTACAAGATGTAATCGCTAAAGGAAAAACATGGCATCGAAGGGGGCCATAGAGAAGTGACTGCAGCCTAACTGGCAAGATAAAATCTACGTTTCATCGGTGGCAAATTTGCCACCGAGGAAGTCAAGTTCCCAACAGAAGAAATAGCCAGGTAACATTCCACAGCCTCCTTTATGTCATCAGATTTGTGCTCCTCCTCCTGGCTGACATTGCAAGGCCTATTTCCAAGGTAAATATGGAGGAAATACCACCAGAGATGGACGTAGCCTGACTGGTTGCGGCTATAAATTTAGACTGGGAGGATAAAATTACCATCCTCCAAGTAAAAAAGCCCACCAGCAGAATTAGCCGGGACAGACCTTGGAGATATTAATTCAAGCAGCCTAGCAGGATTTAGAATACTCCCCGACGATGTCATCATACCAGATGATATCAGACTGAGGGTTAAGGTGGAGGGACGTAAGCCTTGGTGCTACAAGTGTGGTCAAAAAGGTCGCATAAGGGCTGAATGCCCACCGACAGCCGCAACCCCTCCACCCTCTAATCCACACCAAGCCACTACAACGGACGTCAACCCACAGAAAACCACTATTGAGGAACAAACAACATGTAACGAACAAACAGAATACACCGACTAGACTAATGTTGCCCCCCCCCCCAAAAAAAAAGAAAGAAAAAATCCTCCTCCAACCCCCTTAGACACCAACACACACGCATCCGCTTCGTATGCTCAAGAACCACAAACCCCCCTCCCACCACCGATCAGAACATCTAACACCCACAGACACGAACGCATTTTTTTCTCACGTAAAAGCACCACAAACTCCACTCCGACAACCGCCCAAAACAATTATTAACCTAACATCCATTAACATGAATAACAATGAATTAAAAGGCAGGATAAAAAACAATAAAAACATAACATCATACAATACGGTTAACAATCCAAATATCCCCAAAATTGTACAAATATTTAACATAAATAACATAACCTATGGACAATTAAAGACGATATACCCAGGAAATAAAAAAAAATTACCCGGACGCTTGTACAACCGATTCCTCAAAGGAGGCACCCCACAAACCACACCTCAAGACAATTAATAATGAGGTGGTTACCATCCCCATTCCTCAAAAACTAAAATCATAAGGAATCCTTGTCATGTTTGCACTTAATCTAAGATGTATAAATATACGCGGCCTGGGGTCGGATTGGAAACAAAACAGCCTCCTTATTGACCTCAGATCACATAGATTGGATTTAGTAGTTGCTACTAAAACTAGACTGAGTGGACTGCAAGATTTTCCACCCTTCCTAAATGGCTACAATAAATTTATTTCTCTAAGCCAACGTGGATGGAGAGGGGGAGTCGCTATTCAACTAAGGAGAAATTTGCATTTAGAAGTAAGAACATTCTTTATAGACCCGGAGGGCTTCTTGGTCGTATTTGATGTGATGCACAGCTGCGGTATGTTCTTCAGGTTGGTGGCTGACTGTGCTCCCTGTGGACCAGGGCAGTCGGACTACTTCAGAAGCCTAGAGACATTTCTAGGGACATCGCACATTTTAGTGTTATTAAGTATGCTAGGACACAACAAACTCTTAAGCAAACCAAGTGCAGATATGAACACCATATGGGAACCGGTATTAAGGAAGAATATGAGAATATTAGATTTATAAGCCCTAAAATTCACTCCATAATTGCCCACGAGCATATGGTCTAGTGGTTAAGAGCGCGGGCTACTAAACCCAAGATTCTGAATTCGATTTCAGGCAATAATAATAATAATAATAATAACAACAACAACAACAACAGCATTGAAATATACCTTAGGAGTGTGAAACCAGGTTCGAAATTTCCCCAAGACACCTGATGAAGGCTGGAGGGTATATCAGACGAAACCTTGCGTTAACAACAAACAACACGAGGAGAAGATGTAAATAATGTACAAAATTCCTCATCTCTTAAATATAGAACTGTACATCAAAATCATTCCGGCATTGTCCATTTCTTTGTTCATGGTAACCATTCTACATGTACAAAGTGAGACTGGACTGTTATTTCACCTCATCTAGCACATTATCTAACACAGACTATAAAGTTTGAAATATTTCACAGAGATATATTTAATGATATTCTGTGTCTGAAGGAAGATACCTGTCGTTACTGTTCACTGACATTCCTTGCCTCCTATGTTTCTACTATCTCTCTTTAATGTAATGTGGCATGTCTGTAGCGACTTTTCTGCATTACAGAAACCTAATATTAGACTGTAATGGCATTCGTTGAATAAAACCTTGCTAGAATGTTAGTATTACTACGAATTCGAATTACACTTTTCAAAAAAGTAAATATGCTCAGTATTCTGATGACTAAATGTCTCAAAATTATTTCTGCTTAATGTTGTCCACTTTCTGAAATAGGACACGGTCTCTATACATTGGAACATTTTTATTTTCCAATATTTCAAACTATTTTCATTATTGCATAATAAAAGACCGTCAAAAAGTTGCATATGGCGTATCTGAAGTTATTTGCAAGTTGTGACAATCATGAGGATGCTATTAGTTGCAGATGTGATATCTAATGTAAACCAGTGAAGGATATTATTTTATGCAACATACGTTTGGGCTTGTAAAGAAGACAGCTTCCGTATTTCGGTGTCTTCAAACATTAAGCTACCGTTCAAAAAGCACGAATTCAGTGTAGTGTCACACCGACACATTACGGAAAATGCAATGATGCATATTTATATCTTGAATAATTATATATTTATGAATCTCTCCCTCTTTAAACAGAAACTGTATGAAGGCAACGGTATCACAAGTAGGAGAAAGAGAACAAACTCAAAAGAAAAGTAGCATTTTCGACGAAGCGACCACCGCGAATATTATCGCAGGTAGTAGAGAACACTAAAGAAAAATCTATATTACTTCATAAATTATCTGTTCCGTTAAGGAGGATAAATTTAACTGTTGAAAATATTCAAAGAGTTAAGGAAGGACTTTTAAATTAGGTAGTCAGCTATTTTGAAACCCATTAATATATTAGCTTCCTTCAATTTACATTATAATTGCGTTTAACCAAAGTTTGGTGGAAGTATATTTCGTAGTACAAGCAGCAAGTTTTTTCCCCACTGATATTTCTAATTGGATTCCTATTATCATTAAATCATACAGACGGCAACTGTTATTATCATCTAACCATCTTAGTTCCAATATTAAGAACATAAAAGGTGTTAACTTTTTACACTCTGATACGTTGCACCAACTGCAGTTCGTTTTCATTACAAACGATTATTTTATTCCTTTCCTTGCAATACTTGGACAGAAATTCATGGCTCAAGAGTATTCTAGTACCAATTAAGTTGAATTGTCCTGCACTGTTTCTATAATTGTCACGTCATGTTCGTCGAATACTCAAAAATACAACTAATGATAATAATAATAATAATAATAATAATGATAATAATAAAAATAATAATTACGATACTATGAAAATGAAAATAACCGAAGAACTGAAAACCACAGATCTTAGAATGGACCACAGATTATATCTCCCAAAAATCAAAATAGACAATAAAACAACATCAATAATAAATAGCATAAACCTGGCCGTCACGGAACTAACAACCACAGAAACAACAGGCAATATCACTGAGCTAAATGACATGATATATGCGGCAGCCACTGCAGCCACAAAAGAAGCAGGATACTCACTCAAACCCTTCTGAACAGGAGTTCTACCACCCAAACAGACCTTGTGGATAAATAACATCCAGAGCAAAATTTAAAAAAAGAGAAAAGATTTATCGATTCTCAACGAAATTAGTAAACAATCAACACTACTAAGTAACAAGAAGAAAGCAAAAATACTGTACAAATACAGCATTACAGAAAAAGACTTACCTGAGGCAAAAGAAAAACTAAAGCAAGACACTCTTGCCAAAGCACAGAGGATCCGCCGGTATGAGAAACGCCAACGTTTCTTTGAACAAAACAAACAGTTCAAATCCAACCCCAAAAAACTCTACCAAGAACTGGGTAAAAATAAAATAGACATTACTTCAGCACCAACAGCAGAAGAACTAGAGAAATTCTGGAAACAAATATGGTCGGTGAAGCAACAACCCCAAAAAAGGACCATTAAAACAACGAACTTAGCACCTGAGCAACTCTGGGCCCCTATAACAACTGAAGAGGTCACCCAGACACTGCAAAGACTAAGCAACTGGAAAGCACCTGGACACGACAAGATCCCCAATTTCTGGTTAAAACACCTGCCAGCAATGCATAAAAAGCTGGCAGAAAACTTTAACAACATAATAGCAGATCCAGAAACAATGCCTGAATGGCTCACAAAAGGGAAAACCATCTTAATCCCCAAATCCACGGAAACGGAGAAACCACAAAACTATAGACCTATAACCTGTCTCCCTACGATCTACAAAGCCTTTACTGCAATAATATCACAGAGAGTGAGTAAACACCTGGAAAATAACAACCTGTTTCCAGAAGAGCAGAAGGGATGCTTCAAGGGCTCATACGGCTGTAAAGATCAATTATTGATCAATAAAGCCATAACTGAAGACAGCCGCAGAAAGAAGAAAGGCCTCTGTATGGCCTGGGTGGACTACCAAAAGGCTTTCGACAGTGTTCCCCACACGTGGATTCTGGAAACACTAGCCATAAACAAGGTGGCACCAATTATCATAAAATACATAGAGCACTCAATGAACAAATGGCAGACAGTGCTACAGCTCCAAACAAAAGAGGGACTTGTGAAAACGAAAGCCATCCCCATTAGAAGAGGAATATTCCAGGGAGACACGCTCTCTCCACTCCTGTTCTGCCTGGCACTCACACCTCTAACAGAATTGCTAAATAGAACTGGATGCGGTTACAAATGCTATGGAAAAACAGTCAGCCACCTTCTATATATGGATGACCTAAAATTATATGCAAAAAACGACAAAGAGCTAGAAACACTACTACAGACAGTACACGGCTTTACCAAGGAAATAGAAATGAAATTCGGATTAGAAAAATGTGCCAAAGCAACCCTGAAAAGAGGAAAATTAGTTAAAAGTAGCAATATAACACTAGATAAAGCCAACGAAATAAGAGAACTAGACGAAAGCCAACCATATAAGTATTTAGGAGTCAATGAACTAGATAGGATACAACATACACAAATGAAAGAAAAAATAAAGAAAGAGTACTATAGACGAGTTAGATCAATACTAAAAACATAGCTCAATGCTAAAAACAAGATAATGGGTATCAACACTTTAGCTGTCCCAGTTATAAGCTACAGCTACAACATCCTTAACTGGACACTAAACGAACTATGTAAAATAGACAGGAAAACAAGAAAAATAATGACAGGATATAGGATGCACCACCCAAAATCTGACATAGAAAGGCTATATATACAACGCACAGAAGGTGGCAGGGGTCTTATACAGCTAGAAACCTATTATAAAATAACCACCATAGGACTGCAAAAATACCTACTCCAGAAGCAAGGGAAACTAATACAAATAGCCACAAAACACGAGCAAAACAAAAAACTGTTATCAGTATTTAAGGAAGCTGACAAATACAAACAAGAAATCAATCTACCTAACAAATACGAAGAAGAAGAAGAAGAAGAAGAAACAACAAAAGCTATAAAACAAATAAAATCCAAACTAAAACTAGAACAGCAACGGACCATGATAAAACGATGGCAAGAAAAGCCCCTACATGTAAATACTGGGCTAAACTAAATGCGAAAGAAATAGACAGAGAAAAATCCCAGCAATGGCTGAGAAGCTCAGGACTCAAAGCAGAGACTGAAGGATTTTTAATTGCTGCACAAGACCAAAGCCTCCCCACCAGAAATTACCAAAAACACATAATGAAAAGAAATATAACAAGTAACTGTAGAATATGTGGAGATCGACAAGAAACAATAAATCATATTATCTCTGGCTGCCCAGTCCTGGCTAAGAAGGAATATATTCACAGACACGACAGAGCTGGGACCTATATACACTGGAAGCTATGCCAACATTATGGAATAGCAACAGAAAAAAGATGGTATAAACACACGCCAGAAAAGGTCACAGAAAACGAGAAAGCAACCATACTCTGGGATATGCCAATACACACAGATAGAGAAATTAAGGCAAATAGACCAGATATAGTTGTCAAAGATCATGAAGGAAAAAAATGCCTTCTAATTGATGTTTCAATACCAGCAGATGACAACGTTTCTCTAAAAGAAATGGAAAAACTTTCAAAATACAAAGACCTGGAAATAGAGATAACTCGAATGTGGAATCTAAAAACAGAAACAATTCCTATCATAGTAGGTGCCTTAGGTATAAGAAAAAAATATTCAGACAAATACAGAACAAAAACACCAGGACTTACAAATATATATAACATACAGAAAATTGCACTACTGGGTACTGCACACATTCTACGCAAAACACTTTCAATACAGTAAACATAAGAGCACCACAGCAAACCACAACACATACCCAAGGCGCACAGAGCTGCGCTCGGTAGTGAAGTGAAAGCACGTTATAAAAATAAAACTACTGAATAATAATAATAATAATAATAATAATAATAATAATAATAATAATAATAATAATGATGATGATGATAATGATGTAAAGAAGAGCTAAAGCAAGATATCCTCGACAAAGTACGGAATCCATCGGGATTAGAAACGCCAACGTTTCTTTGAACAAAGTAAACAGTCAACACCAACCCTAAAAGTTTCTATCAAGAACTTGGCAAATATAAAATAGGAATCAATGCAACACTAACAGTAAAAGTGGAAGAATTTTGGACAGAAATATGGGCGGCGAAAGAACAACATTTGAAAATGTCTATCAAATCAAAAAACTAAGCACTTGAACAAATTTGGAGCCCTATAACAACTGAAGAGGTCACACAGGCACTGCAAATCCTAAACAACTGTAATACACCCGGTCACGATAAGATTCTCAATTTCTAGTTATTTTACCTGACAGGAACACTTAAAAAGCTGGCTGAGAAATTTAATGAAATACTAGCAGAGCAAGAGACAATGCCTGATTGGCTCACAGAAGGGAAATTTATGCTAATTCTCAAATCCACTCAAACGCCAAACCCACAAAATTACAGACCGATAAATTGTCTCACTAAAATTTACAAGGCCTTTAGTGCAGTGACATCTCAGATAATGACGTACAAACGCTATATATACAACGTACAGAAGGTGGTAGAGGCCTTATACAGCTGGAAAACTATTAGAAAATAACCACCATAGGACTGCGAACATACCTACTTCAGAAGCAAAGAAATCTAATACAAAATGCCACAAAATATGAGCAAAAGAAAAAATGTGTTTTCAGTATTTAAGGAAGCTGACAAATACAGACAAGAACACATGCTACCTAACAAATAATAATAATAATAATAATAATAATAATAATAATAATAATAATAATAATAATAATAATAATAATAATAATAATAATAATAATAATAAGAAGAAGAAGAAGAAGAAGAAGAAGAAGAAGAAGAAGAAGGAGGAGAAGGAGGAGGAGGAGGAGGAGGAGGAGGGGGAGGAGGAGGAGGAGGAGGAGGAGAAACAACAAAAGCTATAAAACAAATGAAATCCAAACTAAAACTAGAACAGCAACGGACCATGATAAAACGATGGCAAGAAAAGCCCCTACATGGTAAATACTTGGCTAAACTAAATGCAAAATAAATGGACAGAGAGAAATTCCAGCAATGGTTGAGAAGCTCAGGATTCAATGCAGAGACTGACGGATTTTTAATTGCTGCGCAACACCAAAGCCTCCCCACCTAGAAATTACCAATAACATATAAGGAAAAGAAATATAGCAAGTACCTGCAGAATGTGTAGCGATGGACAAGAAACAATAAACCATATTATCTTTGGCTGCCTAGTCCTGGCTAAGAAGGAATATATTCACATACACGACAGAGATGGGACCTACATATACTGGAAGCTATGCCAACACTATGGAAAAACAACAGAAAAAAGATGGTATAGGCACACGCCAGAAAAGGTCACAGAAAACGAGAAAGCAACCATACTCTTGGATATGCCAATACACACAGATAGAGAAATTAAGGCCAATAGACTAGATATAGTTGTCAAAGATTATGAAGGAAATAAATGCTTTCTAATTGATGTATCAATCCCAGCAGATGACAATGTTTCTCTAAAAGAAATGGAGAAACTTTCAAAATACAAAGACCTGAAATAGAGGTAACTCGAATGTGGAATCTAAAAACAGAAACAATTCATATCATAGTATGCGCACTAGGCATGATAAAAAAATATTCAGACAAATACATAACAAAAACACCAGGACTTACAAGTATATATTACATACGCACTTGTGGGCACTGAACACATCCTACGCAAAACGCTTTCAATACAGTAAACATAAGAGCAACACAGCAAACCACAGCACTTACCCAAGGCTCACAGAGCTGCGCTCGGTAGTAAAGTGAAAGCACGCTATCAAAATAAAACTACTGAATAATAATGATAATAATAATAATAATAATAATAATAATAATAATAATAATAATAATAATAATAATAATATTGGCTTGGATTGACTTTAAGAAGGTATACGATATGATGCCTCATCCATGATCGTTGAATGCCTACAAATGTTTGGTGTAGCTGACAAGATCACAAATTATTTGATGCATAGCATGAAAGAGTGGAAAACCAAATTGTACTCATGTAATTTATTCCTTGAGGAAGTTAATATTTAAATGGGGTATCTTCCAAGGTGTCGATTTTTCTCCGTTACTTTCTGTAATTGCATTAATACACATAACTTAGGAAAGTTAAGTTGGGTTACCGATGTGGGGAGAAACGCCCGTTACTGAATCATCTTCTGTGTATGGATGACATGAAATATTTGGGAAATCTGAAAAACAGATAGATTCCTCAACCAAAATAGCCCAGAAGTGTGGTAGGGACATTTGTATAGAATTTGGGATTACTATATGCTCAGTACTTAATATGAAAAGAGAGAAGAAAGCAGCCTGCAGATGATTGCGGTTATCATCAGGAGAGACTATCGATGAAGCCAACGGTAGTCGGTGTAGATATTTAGAGATTTTGGAGCTTGACGACATTCTACACAGAGAAATGAAAGTCAATCTCAGCGAGGCGTATCAAAAGAGGTTGAAAATTGTGTTGAAATCCAACCTGAATGGCCAAAATTTGATTACCGCAATGAATATCTGGGCAGTTGCGGTGGTCAGATATAGTGCGTCAATCCCCAGATGGACAAAAGAGCAAATATTTACACAGGACGAGAAAGTTGATGACACTGTATGGGATGCTACACCCTAAGTCAATCGTTAACAGACTATATGAAAAGAAAGAATGGACTAATTAATATATACCATTGTATAAGGGGTGAAAGGAGAACGCTTGCCGAGTATTTGATAATTAGTGATAAAGACTTGCTGCAATATACCGCAACAGATATGGGTGTAAATGCAGATAGAATGATGTGCAAGGAAGGGTTTAAGCATAAAGCTGAGGAGAAGAGAACAGAAAACCTTCCTGAAAATAGAATGCATGGATAGTTTGAAAAGAATACACAAGACGTTGGGGATAGTAGAGCATCATGAGCATGACTTAAACGAGATGATTTGAAGCGCACCACCGAAAGCCTGATCATTACTGTACAAGTCGAGGCTTCCGCTACCAGTTCAGTGAAGTATAACATTTATAAAACTTCTGACACCCAGAACTACAAGCTTTGGAAAGAGTGTGCAAAATATGACCCACTGGGTATGTAGATGTGAGAGCCTTGCATAAAAGAATACAAGCGTTGTCACGATAAACTGTGTATCTTCATTGGCTCTTATGCCGTAAATACCAATATGATGTAACAAAGAATTGGTATGGTCATGTTCAAGTAAAGTTATGCAGGAGGATGGGAAAGAAATGATACCCTGGGACAGTGACTTACAGACGGATCGTGTAATCGAACACTGTCGGCCGGATATTGTCATATTCAGTAAGTGACACAAATACTCTTAGAACATAGATGTAGCCATATCAAATGACATGAATGTTGTGAGAAAATAGATTGAATTAAATCTCCAAGTACTGTGAATTGGAAGTGAAAATAGGAGGACTGTATGGAATGCGAGAGGGTAATGTAAAAGTGATAACAGTTGTGATCGGAGCATTGAAACTTCAAAACTTCTTAAGGCATCTGGAAATCCCATGCAAGATTGATGTCTTGCAAAACGCAGCCTTATTGTGCACAGCGCACATCTTAAGGAAAGTATTTTCTGTCCGAGATCCTTGTTGTGACTTCACAGATGACTAAAGACTCCGATGCATTTTTACCTACACTGTGTTACAAACGAATAATAATAAGGAAAATAAATAAATAGATAGATAAGTAAAAACCTATTTTTAAACAGAGGCTTCCCACCTACGTTCAGAACTATATCTTAAAATGTATGGCCTTTCAAATCAACACTTGACATAGTCTATGCAACCTCTAATACATATCTAACTGTTGGATGCGAACGAAAAACATCATGAACTTCGTACGAATTATATCAGATTACAGTTGATGAATAAGCACGAGCAAATTTTGATTTTCTTCTGTTTGATGTCACATTTCAAATCGTTGTTCTCTCTTTTTCTTTCTCCTTTTATCTCTTTCTTTCTCTCTCTTCACTCTATCCGTTTTCTCTCTCTCTGTCTCTCTCTTTCTCTGTTCAACTCATTTGTGTAGAAGTACGAAGCAGCACATAGAGGCGATTTACGAAGTTAGATTGGAAAATGGCAATCCAAGGGAATAAATCAGTTGTCAGAATTTTTAGGTTGAAAATCATGGAAACTTGAGGAATCTGAGGGGGTCCCTTTGATGTAGTTCATTCAAGTTGGTCTCTGATCTAAACTGCTTTCATTAAAACTTCTCATGATCTTTTCCGTTTTTTTAGACACCATTGATCTATTAGCGATATTTTGTCTTCATATCTAACTTCTCATTTCTACCGGAAATGTCTTTAAAAATACGTACTCACATGCAACATACATGCTTTAATATGAAATGCCTGATGTACTGGCTTATATTTATGGGTTTCATATGTCTGGAAAACTAGTGTAATATTCATCAATATGGTAGATATTTGTGCTATTCATCATCAACGTAAATTTGAAGTACACCTTCTTTAACGTCTGACACACCAGGTTTCTGTATCATTCTAGACTATATTAATTCTCTTACGACCTAATCACTTGTAAAGAGGTGGGGATCCATTGAATAATGATGATATGTTATCGTATCCTCCCCAGGTTATTGGTGTTATAGATAAACTTTGCTTTAGAGAGCGA